>NC_091308.1:44930992-45218492 GCF_038502225.1 Cherax quadricarinatus | reverse complement strand
AGGTCGCTTTGGGAGGTCAGGTCCCTCTCAAATCCAGCCGTTCTCACTAGTAGAAGTTGTCGAAGCTGATTTCAGGTCTGTACCAAGATACCCTTGTGTCGCAGTGTCTGACAGATTGTACATTAAAATGGTATAAAATACCGACAGGTTGTTAGGTAAGACACATATGCAACAGTTAGGTATCTTTATTATGAAACGTTTCGCCTACACAGTAGGCTTCAAAATAAAGATACCTAACTGTTGCATATGTGTCTTACCTAACAACCTGTCGGTATTTTATACCATTTTAATGTACAAACGGTAGTGGTGATGGTGGTGGTAGTGGTGGTGGTGGTAGTGGTGATGGTGGTGGTGGTGATGGTGTTGGTAGTGGTGATGGTGTTGGTGATGGTGTTGGTAGTATTGGTGGTGGTGATAGTGGTGGTGGTGATAGTGGTAGTGGTGGTATTAGTAGTGGTGGTATTAGTAGTGGTGGTGGTGATGGTGGTAGTAATGGTGGTAGTGGTAGTGGTGGTGGTGGTAGCATTGGTGGTAGTGGTGGTGGTAGTGGTAGCAGTGGTGGTGGTGGTGGTAGTGGTAGCAGTGGTGGTGGTGGTGGTGGTAGCAGTGGTGGTGGTTGTGGTAGCAGTGGTGGTGGTTGTGGTGGTTGGTAGTGGTTGTGGTGGTAGGTAGTGGTTGTGGTGGTAGGTAGTGGTTGTGGTGGTAGGTAGTGGTTGTGGTGGTAGGTAGTGGTTGTGGTGGTAGTGGTGATGGTGGTGGTAGTGGTAGTGATTGTGGCAGTGATGGTGGTAGTGGTTACGCAGAAAGTGGGATTGGTATTCATGTCTCTACAGTTCTTGTCCTCCACTGGTGGCACTCTAAAGTAAATGACCTAAAAAAATATCTGGTCCAAAACATCCAGGCGTGAAAATCCGTCATCTAATATATTAGAACAAACCTTGCGAGTACTTCCGAATGAACGATCAAATTGTTATATTTCAAGAGCCAAAATACTGATGAGAGTGATTGCCTCTGACCACGAATTAATTATTAGACGATACATTAAATAAATGTTGATCAACCATCCCAGGAGAGGACAGAACCCTGGTAAGTCTTTGTTAGCACTACATAACCTCAGTTACATCAAGGGCTTTTCTTCCTACATCCTGGACCAATACCTTCACTGTGCCTATTCCTAAACGATACAGTTAGGCCGATCTCTCTAACTTCAATGTCTTTGCAAAACTTTTGAAATAATATTTAACAGACTATGCTACAGAATCAGACAACTTTTCCCTCATCTCCATGATTTTATGAAAAAAAAAGTGTACGGAATTGTATGATAACCTTTCTCACTGCACATGTGTGTTAGTTTTGCCACATTTCTTGATCCATAAACCTGCATTTGATATAGCTAACTGAGCCGTTATTCTACATGAACTAGCTAAAATGAATACTGGTGGTAACCTACTCGATAGGATAGCAGGTTATCTGTCAGAGTATCCTCTGTTCTGTACCACGCCTTAGAAGCTACTCTGAAGAAATATGATACACCGCAGGGAGGAGTTCTTAGTTCCATGTTATTTAATGTTCTGATTGATGCTCGCTTAAATGGTCTACCTGCCTCACCTACAGATCTAGAAGTTATGCTGATGACATCAAGATCTACACAACAAGGCATAAGAAGATGAACATCACTCTTAAACAAGGTTCAAGTATTTTTGTGGCCTGGTGGTTAACGCTCTCGCTTCACACGGTGAGGGCCTGGGTTCGATTCCCAGCCAGAGTAGAAACATTGGACGTGTTTCTTTCCACCTGTTGTCTATGTTCCCCATCAGTAAAATGGGTACCTGGGTGTTAGTCGACTGGTGTGGGTCGCATCCTGGGACACTGACCTAAGGAGGCCTGGTCAAAGACCGGGCCGCGGGGGCGTTGACCCCCGGAACTCTCTCCAGATCTCCAGATAAACTACGCCCTACGTCTTCGTCTACTACAAAAATATTAACAAGCGAGTGACATGCCCCACCAAACTGTTTTCAGGATAAAAACATCAGCTACATTAAATCGTACAGACATCTTGGTGAAGACATACCCTTCAATAAATTTCTTAATTTTTTTTCAACACCGGCCGTATCCCACCCAGGCAAGGTGACCTAAAAAGAAAAACAAAAGTTTTCCTATTTTTAAATTTAGTAATTTATACAGAAGGGGGTTACTAGCCCTTTGTTCCGGCATTTTAGTCGCCTCTTACGACACGCATGGCTTACGAAGGAAGAATTCTGTTCCTTCATGTTGCTGGCTACAACATCAACTATGGTGCTAATGTGAGAACAGTGAGAATGATGTACATAGCTCTTGGGGCTAATGCAAAATGAAGCCTTCAGAAATATTTTTGGCTGCTCTCAGTCTACCAGGGTTCTTAATATGAAGAAGGAGTTTGGTGCTCCTAATAAGAGTCAGAGTATTACTGAAAGTAACACTATATTGGTATTAGAATATTAAGAAATGAACCACTGTCATTACGAATCTTACTAGAAGTAAATACACAGATTTAAATGGGTTGTAAAAGCATGTAGATAGGTTAAGTTCCATAACTTGCAAGAACTGTATTACTGTAGACAACAAGAGCATTTCACTCTTCCATGGAAGTTGCATTCATTTAATATTACATACCTGCAAGTCCCTCCCATGAAGCTCATCACTAGTAATCCCTTCCTTAAATCACTTACAAAGACACCTGCTCAAGAAGAAATTTCTCATTTAACTGTTAGTAATAATTAATTACAAGTTATATACAGTGATGGCTCTAAGCAGGAGTCTACTAGAAAGCTGCATCTGCTCTATGATTATTACTGATTCTATATCATCACTGAAGCCTCTTGATTTATATAATAACTAACAATATGCTCACTGGAGAAGCCAGGTATAGATACTTAAAAATACAGGAAAAAATAAATTAATGTTCAATTATTATGGGTTCCATCACACACACTGGATTACTCCTACAGTTGATAATTTAGCCAAAAAAAATATCCTGACTGAATATGTGGATTATAACTTTGGTGTGTCTGTGTGTCTAGCATTAGGAATAATTTAATAAACTAGCCAATTCGGCGGTAAAACCTCATTCTCTCTCTCTCTCTCTCTCTCTCTCTCTCTCTCTCTCTTTCCGCACCGTTTCTTGCACTCATTCATCTCTGCTGATGACCAACACCAGAGATCATTGAAGAAGAATATGAATTTATGTTTAGTAATGTGAGCAACATCAACAACTGGGAAGACCTTGGAGTTTTCCGACGCTCTGAAACACTAGGAAATATAGAGCGGATAATAAAAGTCAATCATTTATATTGAAAAGGAAATTACCAGGCAGGCCATGCACTCTGTCCCCTGGGACCCGGCTGCTACAACTCTAGTAACCAGGCAGGCCATGCACTCTGTCCCCTGGGACCCGGCTGCTACAACTCTAGTAACCAGGCAGGCCATGCACTCTGTCCCCTGGGACCCGGCTGCTACAACTCTAGTAACCAGGCAGGCCATGCACTCTGTCCCCTGGGACCCGGCTGCTACAACTCTAGTAACCAGGCAGGCCATGCACTCTGTCCCCTGGGACCCGGCTGCTACAACTCTAGTAACCAGGCAGGCCATGCACTCTGTCCCCTGGGACCCGGCTGCTACAACTCTAGTAACCAGGCAGGCCATGCACTCTGTCCCCTGGGACCCGGCTGCTACAACTCTAGTAACCAGGCAGGCCATGCAATCTGTCCCTTAGGACCAGGCTGCTACAACTCTAGTTACCAGGCATGTCATGCACTTGTCATTGTGACCTGGATACTACGATAGTTACCAGGTCGGTCATGTACTCGTCACTTGGGACCTGGCTACCAGTGACCCTGGCTACTGGTGACCCTGCCCTTGTTAATATGGCCAGGGACAAGCACCAGCATCACCAGTACTGTTAACAGGGCCAGGGTCACCAGCATCAACATCACCAGTACTATTAACAGGGCCAGGGTTACCAGCACCAACATCACCAGTACTGTTAACAGGGCCAGGATTACTAGCACCAACATCATCAGTACTGTTAATAGGGCCAGGATTACCAGCACCATCACCAGTACTGTTAACAGGGCCAGGGTTACCAGAACCATCACCAGTACTGTTAACAGAACCAGAGACACCAGTACCAACGTCATCAGTGCTGTTAACAGGGCCAGGATTACCAGCACCATCACCAGTACTGTTAACAGGGCCAGGGTTACCAGCACTATCATCAGTACTGTTAATAGGACCAGGGTTACCAGCACCATCACCAGTACTGTTAACAGTGCCAGGGTTACCAGCATCACCAGTACTGTTAACAGTGCCAGGGTTACCAGCACCATCACCAGTACTGTTAACAGTGCCAGGGTTACCAACACCATCACCAGTACTGTTAACAGGGCCAGGGTTGCCAGCACCATCACCAGTACTGTTAACAGGACCAGGGTTACCAGCACCATCACCAGTACTGTTAACAGGGCAAGGGTTACCAGCACCATCGCCACTACTATTAACAGGGCCAGGGTTACCAGCACCATCACCACTACTGTTAACAGTGCCAGGGTTACCAGCACCATCACCAGTACTGATAACAGGGCAAGGGTTACCAGCACCATCGCCACTACTGTTAACAGTGCCAGGGTTACCAGCACCATCACCACTACTGTTAACAGTGCCAGGGTTACCAGCACCATCACCACTACTGTTAACAGTGCCAGGGTTACCAGCACCACTACTGTTAACAATGCCAGGGTCACCAGCACCATCACCAGTATTGTTAACAGTGCCATGGTTACCAGCACCATTACCACTACTGTTAACAGTGCCAGGGTTACCATCACTACTGTTAACAGTGCCAGGGTTACCATCACCACTACTGTTAACAGTGCCAGGGTTACCATCACCACTACTGTTAACAGTGCCAGGGTTACCAGCACCATCACCACTACTGTTAACAGTACCAGGGTTACCAGCACCATCACCAGTACTGTTAACAGTGCTAGGGTTACCAGCACCATCACCAGTACTGTTAACAGTGCCAGGGTTACCAGCACCATCACCAGTACTGTTAACAGTGCCAGGGTTACCAGCACCATCACGAGGACTGTTAACAGTGCCAGGGTTACCAGCACCATCACCACTACTGTTAACAGTGCCAGGGTTACCAGCACCATCACCACTACTTTTAACAGTGCCAGGGTTACCAGCACCATCACCACTACTGTTAACAGTGCCAGGGTTACCAGCACCATCACCACTACTTTTAACAGTGCCAGGGTTACCAGCACCATCACCACTACTTTTAACAGTGCCAGGGTTACCAGCACCATCACCACTACTGTTAACAGTGCCAGGGTTACCAGCACCATCACCACTACTTTTAACAGTGCCAGGGTTACCAGCACCATCACCACTACTTTTAACAGTGCCAGGGTTACCAGCACCATCACCACTACTGTTAACAGTGCCAGGGTTACCATCACCACTACTGTTAACAGTGCCAGGGTTACCAGCACCATCACCACTACTTTTAACAGTGCCAGGGTTACCAGCACCATCACCACTACTGTTAACAGTGCCAGGGTTACCAGCACCACTACTGTTAACAGTGCCAGGGTTACCAGCACCATCACCACTACTGGGCCAGAAGCTGCAACAATATAATGTTAATCTCAGATATTGATGAGTCAAGCACTGATTCATCACTAACTGATGTTAATAACTAAACATTATTCAAGTTTTTCTTGGCAAACATTAAAATATAAAATCACTGCCGCGTCAGACATTAAGAAACAGTTGTCAATCACTACATAACAAGCTAGAAGAGGAATTATTTATACATTTATGTATCTGTATAATTATCTAATCTTGCTAGATACAAATGGTTTTGTATTTCGTGGTAACACGTAAAAACTCTTCAATAATTTATACACCGAATATCAGTAAACATTTCGTAACCGATATTTACGTCATATTCGTCAATGATTTTTATTGCGACTAGGAAATGGAAATTCTTGATAAAGTTTATCTTCATTAAAATTCAATTTCTTTTTCATCATTAATATTTATCTTCTGGATGTTTTACTGAAAGCAATTTGACAGTGATTTATTGAGGTGAATTTTTCATCTGCTTTGATTGGTAAAAACTACTATCACCATTATTATTATTCCATAAAACAAGTGAAGAATTTGAGGCATAAAGCGCTTAACTCATAGTGAAAACAGGTTTAGCTTATTCACATCCTGAGTGTTGTGCTCAGTGAATTACAATTTTCAACATGCTCGTGTATAACCTTGGGCCAGAAGTGGTAGAGACAGCACCACGTCCTACATAATTTAAACAGAAAAAAATCACCGACTCGAATCACATAACTGCTACACTCTGGTATCTGATTCATGGGACTCGGCAGCCTGTCTGTAAATTCAAGACAATGTTTCACACTATGGGAAGTTTGATAAAGCTCTACAAAGAGCGAAAAACTCTGCTCTAATAAAAGTTTTTTTCCAGTTTGTCTATGGCTCCATACTTGTTTACAGTACATTAATGAAATCTGCCTGCAACATTGAATAATACTAAGCGAGGAAGCACAAGAGTGTGTCACCGTTGATACAATGTCTCTTGAAAATTCTCATTATCCATCCCGTCATTTTCCTGTTTTATTCGAAAGAAAGGTCAGTTGACATAAGTACTCTCAGGTCCTTTACATGCTCCTTTCGTTCTGAGTTCTATTTGAGTTCTTCATTCTTCTCATATCTAAGCTGTTGTAACATGTTACCAATGTTACCTAATGAACGTCAAGTTATTCTCCCCTGCCTACTGAAAGACACTGTTTACATCTTGCAATTTTTCCAAGTTTTCAACCGAAGTGATTTTAATTCCCATTTTGATATCCGCACATTCGCGTTTTTATCTATATCTGCTCGGAGGATAAAAAACAGTAAAGGCACCAGGTCCGTGCCTTGAGTCACGAAGTTTTTTTTATTTTACTAATGGCGCAATTTGCTCTGTTTACTACTACTTTTTGTGTACTATTTCAAAAAGTTAAAAATCCATTCGCCTACTTTTCTCTGTTATATCTATCCTCCTCATTTTCTGAGCACTCACCCTATGATTTCATTTGTCAAAAGCCTTTGTGAAATCCTTGCGTACCACATCTGCGTTTTGGTTTTCTTCTAACGCTCCTGTAATTCTGTCATAGTGGTTGACTAACTGTGACAAGCATGATCTTCCTGCTCTGAATCCATACTTGTTCGGGTTGTGCAAATTGTCTTTCTCCATAAAATTTGTAATTAGGCGTCTCATCATCCTCATCCTTTCAAAAACTTTGATGATGTGCGATGTTGAGGCTACTGGTCTGTAAATTTTTGGCTAGTGCTCTACTGCCTTTTTTATACAAATAAGCTATATCTGTACTCAAAGGTCTTTGCCATATCACCTAGAGCTAAGCTTTTTCTCCAAAAGGATATCGAGTGCTCGGGATAATAGTATTCTGGACTTAATAATCAAAGAGAAATTCCACGAATCTTGTCCAGGTGCGGCATGTTGCGTACAGGGCAGCTACTTAAGCCTGTTTAGCACTTTCTTGCAACAAATAAACAGGATTGAATATCCTGTTCTAGATGAAATCATTCAAGGGTTCAGTAGTAAACAATCACAATGTTTCTTTCCGGTTTTTTATTAAGTTTCTTAATAAACCATAGAAGGGTTTTATATTAACTTTAAAAAAGGTCGCACCAAAAAACAGTACTCATAAAATTTACACTTTAGTTCACTTAAAAGATAATACACAATATCCTGTCTTGATTATAGTACTGAACGGCTCTAGTATCATAACACATTCACTTCACGTAATAACACTTTGCTTGACTCAATCCCATTGAGACAGAAAACGTAACACTTCGATAATAATTCATTCTTATTCAACTTTCAAAATATACTAAGTGAGATTAGGAATATTCTACACTTAAAAGGAGTTCTGAGGCGAGTCTGTCTCCCATGACTTTTTCGCCGTCCTCTTTGAACCAATACTGCTTAAACCCGCTCCTAGCAGAGCTAGGGACAATCACCAGCGTCTCCAATACAGCAACACACAATTCGTCCGAGACGTTTCTGTCTGATACCGTTCGAGGTGCTGGAGGGTCACTAGGGAACCTCATGTGGGACCAGAAGGTTAAATCCAGGAGTCAAGGAGCTTCTCTCACGAAAGGTGAGAGTGGACTGCCCTATAACAGAATTCTCAGACTGACGTCACCTCGGATTAAGAGGGGACAGTGGCTAAACGACAGCCGGGTAATAAACTGTACCCGTAGTTTACATCGTCGAAACATCCTATCTATTTACACAGCTAAATAAATTAAGGCCAGATAATATTATAAAGTACTCTATCCTCATTTTAGCTACTAATGAGGCTAGAAATAACATAATATTAAGTGAAAAAGCCCGTTACTTATACATCATACCCGACCTAGAAGGTTCACAAACGAGGTGCGTAACACGGCATGAGAGGGCATGTTTTCTGCTTTTTCAAATTCTGCAGAATTAACGCAAATGTCAGTGATATGACATTCCTTTGTGACATATTCACATTTTTAAACAGTACGGTAACAGTTTTTTTCCTCTGATTTCTACGTTCTCTTTCTATATTTGATCTTTTAGGTTTTCTCAGTGGTACATATTTAATGCAAACTTTATATGCTTGCGAATTCAATTTTTTCTAGGCAGCAGTGAAGGTTTAGACTAGCGGTGGGGAACCTTTTTCCTGCCAAGAGCCATTTAGATATTTATAACATCATTCGCGGGCCATACAAAATTATCAGCTTAAAATTTAGCCTGGTATATTTGGTCAAACACTGAATTAACTCACGCCTAATGTGATGGCTGGAACTGCTTCTCTTTGGCGAGACGTGTGATGTTAGCTGGTATTAATGATGGTGGATGGGACATATGTCCGAGATTAAGAAAACGATGGATGGGAGACTGATTCAGAAGCTGAAAAGGACCGATCAGATTTTATGAAATATTGCAAAATTACTCGCACGTAAAAAATATCAGTATATTCTTCCAAAGGGCCTCAATTTTTAATAAATTTATCAAAATAAAAGCTAGAAGGTATCTGTATAATTCTGCAGACTTACTTGGATTTTAGGTTCTTATTTTTTTTCATTATACATTACAATGTAAATTGATACGAAGAAGGGTTAATATAAATTTATGTTGCTATGAAAAAAGCTCCTAGATTTATTGAATTTCGAGTCCCGCCTGCAGTTGACTTGGTAGGGCCTGACCAAATGATTCTGCGGGCCTTACACAGCCCGCGAGCCGGATGTTCCCCACTCCTGGTTTAAGTAGTCATGACTATTTCTCATGCTATATCTGCTCGTTTTTTGTTAATTTTGACCCGATTAATTCTCTGACTGAAGTTAAATTTACTGAGCATCCCATCTCTTAAACTATTAGTGGACTTTTCCACCTCTGAATTTATACTCATCAATACTTCAATAAAGGTGTGATCACAGTATATCGTATTTGTGATTGTTCCTGATTAGTTCCTCTTTGCTGGTACAGATCAACTCCAGTACATTGTCATTTCAGGTGGGCTCTGTTATCTGTTGGTTCAAAGCTGACTTTTTACAAAGCCCCATTAACTCACTGTTGTGCTACCGTGCTTTCTTGAAGTAATTCTAGCAGAAACCTTTCATTTACCATTTTCAATTTCATGTGAGAGGTTGAAATCTCCGAGGATGATTATAGTAGGGGTTTCAAAACTTTTAAGGTCAGTATCTTCCTTATCTGTGAATTCCTCAGCCATTGCTGAAGTGGGTTTATACACAAGGATAATTACTAGATTCCTATTTTTTCCCTTTAATACTTAAAACTTCTACAAAATCATTTGATGAATTCAGCAATTCTGAGCAAGAAAATGTCTTTCACATATAGTCCTGCTCCTCCCTGTGATCTATTTACTCTGTCACATCTATAAATATTGTAGTATTTTAGTGTTATCTCACCGTCCAAAACATCCCTTGTGTGTGTTTCTGTAAATACTCCAAACACACGTTTGCTTTTGTGAAGAGCCCATTTACATAGTTAAATTTGTCATTCTTATCTGCTTCCCAACCCTGAATGTTTGCAAATAGGAAGGATATTTACCATTTGGGATGCACTGGTATAGTGTTGGTTTTGTTAGTATCCAGGATATTGCAAGTGCTGTGAGAATTTCTTGTGGGTCGTGTCAAACATTTTGACCGAAAAATCGAACATGAGGCTGAAAAATTTGTGCCCCGTTTGCAGACTCAAGATCAGAAATACTATCGCTTTCTGGCAAAAAAAAAAAAAAAATGGTGGTGGTCCCCGCACGCTATCTACTCCCCAGATCTAGCTCCCTGTGACTTCTTTCTCTTCACAAAAATATAAATTGCACTCAAGAGGCGGCGTTTTAATAACACAGAGGAGATTCAAGCAGAATCAATGACCGTGCTGGAAGCGTTAGGGAAGGAGACTTCCAGAAATGTTTCGAGGAGTGACGGAGGCGCTGGGATCAGTGTATAGCCTCCCTAGGAGAGCACTTCGAGGGAGACTACTTCAACTAGGTGATTAGATTAGCCTATATACTTTTTCGACAGTTCAAGAACTTTTTGATAGCACCTTGTACATATCACTATTGTGCATTTCACTGTAGGTATTCTGCACAGTCTATCATGTCTCTTGCTTTCAAATGCATTGATTTCAGTTTACAGATTTGGAATCAATTACTCCAGAACTTTCAATTTGTAGATTATAATGCATCTTTTTCGCTTTAATTCCAAGGAATACAGTTCAAAGAACTTCAAGCGTTCCCAGTAGATAAGATACTTGACTGATTGTATATGAACATTGAAGGTATTTTATACATTCTGATGAGTCAGTCAACATGAAGGCCTGACTGACACCTCTAAGACAATCACACTTATATAATAACCTCCCTTCCCTATTTTCTCTTCCACTCCCGTCACTTTTTTCTCTGCCTCCCACTTTCTACCTTTCCTTATCTATCTTCTCACTTTTCCCTACCACTCTCTCTTCCTCTTTACTACTCTTTCTTCTCCCTCTCGAAACCATATTTTATCTCCACTCTTCCTCCCTGTTTACCTCTCTCTCTCTCTTTTTTTCTTTTTGTCCCTGCAAATTGCTCTCCCTCTTCTTATCATTCTCTCTTTCTCTCTCCGTCTGCCTGAAACTCTAGCTCTCTTTCCCTCTGCCTCTTTCTTCCTCTCCACATTTGCACCTTCTCACACGCATGCAATCCTCCCTCTCTCACTCTATCTCCCTCTCCACATTTCCACTTCCTTGCATCCCTGCCAGTCTCCCAACAATCCTCTTGTCTCCTCCCCTTCTTTCCGCCTTTCACACTTCCTCTCGTTAGTGCTCCTTTGTCCTCTCTCCCCTCTCCCTTTTCCTCCTCTTCTTCACTTCTGTCTACCCCTCTCACGGCCCTCATCCCTTCATATTCATGAGCCTCACTCACCATTACTCACCCTCACTTGGCACCACTTACCTTCACTAACCATCACTCACTATCACCTGCCTTACTCATCTTCAGTCACCATCACTCACTATCACCTGCCTTACTCACCTTCAGTCATCATCACGCACTATCACTAAGCATCACTCATTGTCACTCACATTCCCTCACCTTCACTCACACTCACCATCATTCACTCACTAAACTTACTGGGACGACAAATATGGAAGTGTGGAATAAACCCAATGAAGAGCCGGAGAAACAGGACTATAAATAAGACAACACTGTCTCAACATGCGTGGCCCAAGACTCTTCAGCATACTACCAACAGATATCAGAAATATTGCCGGAAAGAAGAAATTTTCAAACAGAAACTGGCCAGCTTCCTTCTACAGGTAGCAGATCAACAGGGCTGGGATGGCTATGTGGGTATGCGGGTCGCTTTCACAAACAGCTTAGTTGACCAGGCAGAGAAGTGTGACCTTCAGCCATGCTGCGGAGCTAGAAAAGACCTCTACTCATGATTACTCGTCACTAACCCCCTCACCCCGGGGGCGCTGACCCCCCCCCCCCGGAACACCCTGCAGGTAGATCCGTCGAGTCTGTACGACACTTGATTACAAAATCAGCATTGCATATACATATTACATGGTTTTTTTACAGATTACAGTTCACTAAGTTATAGAGAATTTCATTATACCACAAATTAGAAAAAATTAAGATTTCTTTCTAATAACCAATTTTATACAGGACTATGAACAACCTTCATCTCTTACGATCTCCTCTTACTGGGATTCTCATCATTATCATCACTATTCTCAAGGATACCGGGGTGGCCGTTTCCTGACTATTAAACTACTGCCTACCTATTATTATTAAAGCTTGACAGTCGTCTCTTCTTACTTCTGGCTGTGTACGTTGCATCTTTCACATTAGTCAGAGATTTACACACAAATCTATCATGCATGGTAAAATACTTACAATATTTAGTAGAACCCTTTAGACAGTTACAGAAAAAAAACGTTTTCTTCGGGTACAGGAGAGTGGTGGATACACTGGCAGTTCACAGCTCACACTGTATCCTCACGTTCCACACAAATCCTTACCTGTCAAAGAAATTTAAATACAATTAACATCTCTATATACAATCACACTACTTAATTATTCCAAACCCCCATTTAAACCTCGCATTTACAAATGACAAATAAAATAAGAACATCATTAATACATTAAGAAAAAAACTGCCTCGTATTGGAACATCCAACATCCCTCCTCACCCTTCCCTAGCCACTCCTCTCTTCCCTTCTCGGTGAATTACCTCCTCACTTATCATTCTCAGGCTCAAACCTTCACCACACATTCATACACAAGTTCACTTCCAAAACTCATCCTGATATATAGGAAATTCTATTATAAATTGTATAAAAAAATGTCATATATATATATATATATATATATATATATATATATATATATATATATATATATATATATATATATACCATTCGTGAGGATCCTGCAGTAGTAAACTATACCTTAAGAACGCACGTACTCTCTTAAAAAGAGATGGTATTATTGCCGTACAAAGAACATTTCCTAAGTCTTTTAACTGTGGTTCGGTTAGATACAGCAAGGAATCAATGCTCCCTTTTAAGGAGCATGAAATCACTTCAACGGAGGGTGACCAGCAAAGTGATTCTCACGCATCATTTCTGTAACACTGCCATTGCTACCACAAGGAAACTGATAAAATGGTTTGCTAGAACTTTCAAGAGAAGAGATACTAACCCAGTGATGATACTTGAAGTCTCTCCAGGCTGCAATACTACTGTAAACTAAAGGCCACCTTCAAGGCAGGCGAGATTGTTGAGCTGGAAACGTACCGAGCACTTTCACTGCTCGTATACACTCAATCAAGCATCTGAACTACTGGGAAAGCTTAATTAAAGTCCCTGGAACGTAGGCGTGTACTTGTGTAGTATACTTAGATAATCCCAGCTACTTTATAGATAGGCTCCCTTTGCTAGCTATGACATCAGGAGCTCCTCACAGGTGAATGGTGAGCCAGAGGTCCAACTCTCAGTCACGGAGTTCCACGCTACACATGGACAATCCTGCAGTGACTGGTCACGAATCTGAAACCGAAATCACTCCATATGAAAACAAGAGACTTGACAGACGGTACAAAATACCTCCACTAAAAAGCAGGGGTACGACGAGTATACTAAGATCTCGATAAGTGTTAGAGGTCTCCGACTCTTCAACCCCTCCCTCTGCGTATAAGCAAAATTACCAACATTTGGCTGTCTTCAAGAGGAAACTGGACAAGCTTCTCAAAATCAGTGCTTGACCCGCCGGGCTGCAGTTCGTATGTTGGACAGTGCTTTGCCAGCAGTAACAGCCTGGCTAATCAGGCCTTGATCCTCCAGGTGGACCAGGCCTCATTTAGATATTATTTTATTAAAAACGCGCTAAATTTTTAAGGGTCGAAGAGCCTGGTCCAATATCAAGCTTGAAATTTAAAGGTACTTTATTTCACATTTCATGTATAGTGGAACGTTATCACGTACACGGACAGCTTATAAAACATACACATCTCCAAGGTCATGTTGTGGAAGGTTAGTGGTGACGGAGATCAGGTGATAACAAGGTAGGGGCGGAGGTGGTCAGGTGATAGCAGGGAAGAGGCAAGGTCAGCTTATAGCAGGAGGGGGAAGGTCAGGTGATAACAGGGAAGGGGAGGTCAGGTAATAGCAGGGTAGGGGCGGAGGTGGTCTGGTGATAGCAGGGGAGGGGCAAGGTCAGTTTATAGCAGGAGGGGGAAGGTCAGGTGATAACAGGGAAGGGGAGGAGGTCAGGTAATAGCAGGGGAGCGACGGAGGTGGTCTTGTGATAGCAGGGGAGGGGGAAGGTCAGTTTATAGCCGGGGGGGGAAGGTCAGGTGATAACAGGGAAGGGGAGGAGGTCAGGTAATAGCAGGGGAGCGACGGAGGTGGTCAGGTGATAGCAGGGGAGGGGGAAGGGAGGCAGTGGTCTGGTAATAGCAGGGAAGGAGGGGAGGAGGTCAGGATATGGTGGTCAGAACATTATTATAATCAAAACTAAACGCTAAACCCACAGGGGTCATACAGGGCTGCAGGGTAGGGCGAGGCTGGAGAGTATAACAGAGGATGAGTTTGTAAGGTCGGTGAGGAGTGCTAGAAGTATAATCAAAGGCCGTGTAATAAATCTGTTGCTGTAAAAATGTCAAAGAGGGAGTCTGTGTCAAAGGCGGGGCCGTCGTGGCCAGAACGAAAAGTTTTCTGACCCCGTAGCCATTTTTGTGCATTGTTGTTGACATCAGATGTGCTACTCAGTCCATGAGGTGACGCGTGTACATTACCATGTACCAGTCCATGAGGTGGGTCGTATACATTACCATGTACCAGTCCATGAGGTGGGGCGTGTAGATTATCATGCACCAGTCCATGAGGTGGGTCGTGTAGATTACCATGTATCAGTCCATGAGGTGGGTCGTGTAGATTATCATGCACCAGTCCATGACGTGGGTCGTGTAGATTACCATGTACCAGTCCATGAGGTGGGGCGTGTAGATTATCATGCACCAGTCCATGAGGTGGGTCGTGTAGATTACCATGTACCAGTTCATGAGGTGGGTCGTGTAGATTACCATGTACCAGTCCATGAGGTGGGTCGTGTAGATTACCATGTACCAGTCCATGAGGTGGGTCGTGTAGATTACCATGTACCAGTCCATGAGGTGGGTCGTGTAGATTACCATGTACCAGTCCATGAGGTGGGTCGTGTAGATTACCATGTACCAGTCCATGAGGTGGGTCGTGTAGATTACCATGCACCAGTCCATGAGGTGGGTCGTGTAGATTACCATGTATCAGTCCATGAGGTGGGTCGTGTAGATTACCATGCACCAGTCCATGAGGTGGGTCGTGTAGATTACCATGTACCAGTCCATGAGGTGGGTCGTGTAGATTACCATGCACCAGTCCATGAGGTGGGTCGTGTAGATTACCATGCACCACCTCATGGACTGGAGAAGAGTTCAGCTGATACGTCATGAAAATTAAGGGCAAAACCGTGGTGTCTCGTAGCAGCTACTCATTACAACCACGCCCCACAAGGGAGGTTCCTTGATGCTGGTGAGGGGCTCTTGATCTAGGGAATTGGGTCTATGCTCCAATTCCCTGACATAAGCCTGAATACCTTCCATCCGCATCCCCCACAGGCGTTGTATAATACTTCTGGGTTTAGCAATCCCCATGCTAATAATGTTAAAGACATGCATCAGAAATAATGTTTGTATTTATTAACAAGAACCATTGCACGCATTGTGCAAGATCAACACAGTAAACATAATTCTGAACTAGCACTTGCAAGCTTGTAACGTCCTCAACCTAACATCAGGTCATCTTGAGAATGGTCAATTAGAGACGTAAAATTTCCTCTGTAAACTGCGAGTTACATAAACAGCACATGATATACAAAACTCCCGAACAAAGGATACGAGATACATAAGAACCACGTGGGGGGGGGGAGGAATTGAATGATAGCTCTAGGCCTTTCGTGTTTCAATCAACCTATCATAAGGAGCTTGCTATGTTGCAGAAAAAAGGAGGTGGTCCCACCAAATACGATCACAGGAAGTGCCTTTGATAAAGCAAAGGCACTTCCTGTGTTCGTATTTGGTTGGACGACCTCCTTTCTGCAATATTGCAAGTTCCTGATGTGCTGGTTGCAACGCAAAAAGACCTAGAGCTATCATTCAACATCCCCCGTGATTGTTTTGCATTTAGTACATGATATAATGAAGCCTTTTGTACTAATGAGTCACATTATATACATATATATAAACTAGTAACCTGATGTATGAGCCACATCAAGTAGACAAACTAACAACACTTAAAGTACTGACTATTACAAAGACAGGAACACAAAGAAAGGCGTGTTGTACCTGGCCATGAATCAAGTCTCCTGACAAGGACACATCCTGGAGAAAAAGCCAAAAGGTACACAAGAAAGGTAAAAGCTACAATACCCATATATTCCTTTCAAAATATTTACCGCAAACACTACAAGAGGGCATTAAATCAGCTGAATAAAAATACCCAAGTGAATAGATTTGCTCATTTCAGTTGGTTTTATACCTGAAGATCGATCATTGTTGTTTAGTTATGATTATAACAATAATAATGATCGACCAGTTTTACATGTACTCGAGCAGCCTCAGTGAGCGTCTGCCTCCAGCCAGGTGTGGAAGTATAACGTTAATTTGGCCGGGTATACACTCACGCCCACTTGGGGTCCCTAATTCAAACTACTGTGACCTGACTGCTAGTTTGGCACGTGTGAATGTGAGATGAACGCTGAATGAATTGTAACATACTGGGAGCTAGCCACTAGTACCCACGTACTAGTACAAACTAGTAGCCATATACTAGTTAATACACCAAGTACAAACACAAACTAGCAACACCAAGCAGTAGCAACAAAATCATTGAATTTATGTCTGCACTACTGTAGCAATTTTGACATAAATAAGAAAAAGGATCAGTGTTTTTGATAAAAAAATTAATAACTCTACTGGCAGCCGATTTACAGAGCCTAGAGGAGTTATTGACACAGAGAAGCAACAAAGAATTCCGCTTATAAATCAAACACCTCAAAGGTCACACCTCGAAGCTCACACCTCAAAGGTCACATATCAAAGATCTCACACCTCACAGATCACATCTCAAAGACCACATCTCAAAGTTCACTTCTCGAAGATAAATTTGAAGTGCTGTAGGTCGCTATGCGATCTCAATTTATAGCAGTGCTGCCAAGAGCCAGCGCTAAACCCGTACGTTAAAGCACGGTATAGAAATGCTTCAGGGACTGTCATAGCATTTTAAGGCAGTATATAGGAAAAAAATATATACCTGTACATATGTACCTACACACATACGTACATGAATATGGTATGCATTCATGCGCATATGAGGGTGCATGTATGTATGAACGTGTATACACCCGTTCCTATATATGCCGGTGACTGTGTATGTGCGAATGTATGCATGTGTTATGTATGCTTTATGTATGTGCGTATTTAAGTGTATGTATGCACGTGCATGTATTCTTTTATGTGAACATTAAAATGGTATGAAATACCGACAGATTGTTAGGTAAGACACATATGCAACAGTTAGGTATCTTTATTTCGAAACGGAACAATGCTCTTCTCCAGACTGAGGGACTGACCACCTCAAAACTTTAAGGGTGATGGACTGATTACATCGTCTTCAAGTATCTTCTGCTTCTATCAACCTTTCTGTACTCGACTGAAGAAGCCTACTGTGTAGGCGAAACGTTTCGAAATAAAGATACCTAACTGTTGCATGTGTGTCTTACCTAACATTCTTTTATGTGTTTAGAAACCTGTAAAATTTACCTGCCATCTTTCTTGGTCGTAACAGAAAAAAGGCCAGTCATCCCGTCAAGGTAAAAACAGTACATATCCCGTTTTAAACTCACAGTACACAACCCGCACATGGGAGAGAGGAGCTTTCACCAGTCTATATACTGGCTCCATCTCTCTTTTCTGTGAGTGTGACTTTGTAAATGGTTCAAGTCAGACCCAAATGTCGTCGTAAGCTTCTCTCTCCTGTGTGCGGGTTATTTGTGTATTGTTCCAGTCACGGTTTTTCTTCTTCAAGCTGATGGGTTTAAACACACACAGAATCAAGCACCGAGACATTGTTACATGTCCTAATCCTAGCTTACTTGTCATTTTAATCCACTTGTATGCATGAAATTACTAACATCAGTAAGACATCTCGTACAGTCGAGCCTCTCAGAATGGTTGCTGTCTACCAACCCTCTGCCTCAAGTCTAGTGAGGGAAAACACCAAGAGATAGACATATATACTACGTCAGTATTTTGTACCATTCATCTCCACTGCGTCACAAGGAAAGGAATGGAGGTAGAGTGTTTTTACGGAGGCGGATGAGGGAAGACCAGCGAGGCCGGTGAGGTCATGTGAGGTGAGAGCCAGCAGCTCACGCTTGGCTGCCTCGCCATGAGTAGTTTGACGCTGAGGTGAGATGGTAAACGACCCTTGGTTCTCTCCGCTGCGGGTTGAAACACTGTATTATGGCCGCCATGTTTAAGCACTTTCTTCTGAATCTGTTTTACGCTTATATAAATAAGCTATTGTTGTTCCAAGTTATGACTTAGGCATGTTGCTTGTGTGGATTAGGCATGTTGCTTGCGTGGATTACACACGCATTTTTGGTGTGATGCCTACACCAAAAAATCTGTCTCCCTGAGTCCTCATTGACGAGTAAGAAGCATGTACAATACTTGGGTATCATTATTGTTGAACGTTTCGCCTACGCTGTAGACCTCTTCAGTCTAATGCAAAGGAGAATGGCTTGTAGGCAGCAGCAGTGTCGAGGTAAAGATGATGTAATCAGTCCATCAACCTTGGAGAGATAGTGGTCAGTCCCTCATCCATGGCTTGGAATACTGTGAAGCTGAAGCATGAGAATGAAGCTGAGCTCTTCTGCAGGCTATTTCTTTAAGGTTGAGGGACTGATTACTTCTTTACATCGACATTACTGCTTCCTAAAATCCATTCTCTTCTGTATTTGACTGACGAAGCCTACCGCATAGGCGAAACATTTCAACAATAAAGATACCCAACTGTTGCACACGTGTCTTATTCATCTTATTCATCAATCAGCCTTAAATCTTTAGACTTAAAGCCTTAAATCTCCACTCTCTGGAGAGACGCAGAATGAGGGGAGATATCACTGAAGTGTATCAGTGCATGACGGGCATAAACAAAGGTGATATTAATAAAGTACTGAGGGTGTCGAACCAGGTAAGAACCAGGAATAATGGATTTAAGTTGGATAAATTTAGATTTAGAAAGGACATAGGTACGTACTGGTTTTCTAACAGAGTTGTTGATGCATGGAACAATCTTCCCAGTGAGGTGATCGAGGCTAGGACATTAGGCAGCTTTAAAAAGAGACTGGAAAAATATACGAGTGGGAGGGGCTGGGTTTGATTTGTATCATTGGGTACGGGAGTAAATTCTTGGGTAGCTGTGGGTAGAGGTCATTTTGATAAGGACCTGCCATGTATGGGCCAGTAGGCCTTCTGTAGTGTTCCTCCATTCTTATGTTCTTATATACCTTTCTCAACATACTGAGTCACTGTGTTAATGCCCCCTGATATTTCTTCCACAGGGAATAACGCAAGCGTCTACCCTGACATCACTGTTGCTCGGAATGCTGCATGTCTCACGCACAAAGAATGACGCAGGCATCTAAAATGATATTGTTGTTGGGAGTGTTGCATCTCCCACAAGTGATGGCACAAGCGTCCACACTGACTTCTATGTGGTTAAAAGTGACTACTCGGATCTCCCTAAATCTTTTTGTAGGCAACCTCAGGTACTGGGAGACGCTGGTGGCAACCTCAGCAGCGCTGCATGACCCCAGGTGCTGGGAGACGCTGCTGGCAACCTCAGCAGCGCTGCATGACCCCAGGTACTGGAGGACGCTGGTGGCAACCTCAGCAGCGCTGCATGACAGCAGGTACTGGAAGACCCTGGTGGCAACCTCAGCAGCGCTCCATGACCCCAGATACAGGAAGATGCTGGTGGCAACCTCAGGAGCGCTGCGTGATCCCAGGTACTGGAAAACGCTGGTGGCAACCTTAGCAGCGCTGCATGACCCCAGGTACTGGAAGACGCTGGTGGAAACCTCAGCAGCGCTGCATGACCCCAGGTACTGGAAGACGCTGGTGGCAACCTCAGCAGCGCTGCATGACAGCAGGTACTGGAAGACCCTGGTGGCAACCTCAGCAGCGCTGCATGACTCCAGATACTGGAAGACGCTGGTGGCAACCTCAGGAGCGCTGCGTGATCCCAGGTACTGGAAGACGCTGGTGGCAACCTCAGCAGCGCTGCATGACCCCAGGTACTGGAAGACGCTGGTGGCAACCTCAGCAGCGCTGCATGACCCCAGGTACTGGAAGACGCTGGTGGCAACCTCAGCAGCGCTGCATGACCCCAGGTACTGGAAGACGCTGGTGGCAACCTCAGCAGCGCTGCATGACCCCAGATACTGGGAGACGCTGGTGACAACCTCAGCAGTGCTGCATGACCCCAGGTACTGGGAGACGCTGGTGGCAACCTCAGCAGCGCTGCATGAACCCAGGTACTGGGAGACGCTGGTAGCAACCTCAGCAGCGCTGCATGAACCCAGGTACTGGGGGACGCTGATGGCAACCTCAGCAGCGCTGCATGAACCCAGGTACTGGGGGACGCTGGTGGCAATCTCAACAGCGCTGCATGACTCCAGGTACTGGAAGACGCTGGTGGCAACCTCAGCAGCGCTGCATGAACCCAGGTACTGGAAGACGCTGGTGGCAACCTCAGCAGCGCTGCATGACCCCAGGTACTGGGAGACACTGGTGGCAACCTCAGCAGAGCTGTATGACCCCAGGTACTGGGAGACGCTGGTGGCAACCTCAGCAGCGCTGCATGACCCCAGGTACTGGGAGACGCTGGTGGCAACCTCAGCAGAGCCGCATGACCCCAGGTACTGGGGGACGTTGGTGGCAACCTCAGCAGAGCCGCATGACCCCAGGTACTAGGGGACGCTGGTGGCAACCTCAGCAGCGCTGCATGAACCCAGGTACTGGGGGACGCTGGTGCCAACCTCAGCAGCGCTGCATGAACCCAGGTACTGGGGGACGCTGATGGCAACCTCAGCAGCGCTGCATGAACCCAGGTACTGGGGGACGCTGGTGGCAACCTCAGCAGCGCTGCATGAACCCAGGTACTGGGGGACGCTGGTGGCAACCTCAGCAGCGCTGCATGAACCCAGGTACTGGGGGACGCTGGTGTCATCCTCAGCAGCGCTGCATGAACCCAGGTACTGGGGGACGCTTGTGGCAACCTCAGCAGCGCTGCATGAACCCAGGTACTGGGGACGCTGGTGGCAACCTCAGCAGCGCTGCATGAACCCAGGTACTGGGGGACGCTGGTGCCAACCTCAGCAGCTCTGCATGAACCCAGGTACTGGGGGACGCTGGTGGCAACCTCAGCAGCGCTGCATGAACCCAGGTACTGGGGGACACTGGTGGCAACCTCAGCAGCGCTGCATGAACCCAGGTACTGGGGGACGCTGGTGGCAACCTCAGCAGCGCTGCATGAACCCAGGTACTGGGGGACGCTGGTGGCAACCTCAGCAGCGCTGCATGAACCCAGGTACTGGGGGACGCTGGTGTCATCCTCAGCAGCGCTGCATGAACCAAGGTACTGGGGGACGCTTGTGGCAACCTCAGCAGCGCTGCATGAACCCAGGTACTGGGGACGCTGGTGGCAACCTCAGCAGCGCTGCATGAACCCAGGTACTGGGGGACGCTGGTGCCAACCTCAGCAGCTCTGCATGAACCCAGGTACTGGGGGACGCTGGTGGCAACCTCAGCAGCGCTGCATGAACCCAGGTACTGGGGGACACTGGTGGCAACCTCAGCAGCGCTGCATGAACCCAGGTACTGGGGGACGCTGGTGGCAACCTCAGCAGCGCTGCATGAACCCAGGTACTGGGGGACGCTGGTGGCAACCTCAGCAGCGCTGCATGAACCCAGGTACTGGGGGACGCTGGTGGCAACCTCAGCAGCTCTGCATGAACCCAGGTACTGGGGGACGCTGGTGGCAACCTCAGCAGCGCTGCATGAACCCAGGTACTGGGGGACGCTGGAGGCAACCTCAGCAGAGCTGCATGACCCCTGGTACTGGGGGACGCTGGTGGCAACCTCAGCAGAGCTGCATGAACCAAGGTACTGGGGGACGCTGGTGGCAACCTCAGTAGCGCTGCATGAACCCAGGTACTGGGGGACGCTGGTGGCAACCTCAGCAGCGCTGCATGAACCCAGGTACTGGGGGACGCTGGTGGCAACCTCAGCAGAGCTGCATGAACCCAGGTACTGGGGGACGCTGGTGGCAACCTCAGCAGCGCTGCATGAACCCAGGTACTGGGGGACGCTGGTGGCAACCTCAGCAGCGCTGCATGAACCCAGGTACTGGGGGACGCTGGTGGCAACCTCAGCAGAGCTGCATGAACCCAGGTACTGGGGGACGCTGGTGGCAACCTCAGCAGAGCTGCATGAACCCAGGTACTGGGGGACGCTGGTGGCAACCTCAGCAGAGCTGCATGAACCCAGGTACTGGGGGACGCTGGTGGCAACCTCAGCAGAGCTGCATGACCCCAGGTACTGGGGACGCTGGTGGCAACCTCAGCAGAGCTGCATGACCCCAGGTACTGGGGGACGCTGGTGGCAACCTCAGCAGAGCTGCATGACCACAGGTACTGGGGGACGCTGGTGGCAACCTCAGCGGAGCTGCATGACCCCAGGTACTGGGGGACGCTGGTTGCAACCTCAGCAGCGCTGCATGAACCCAGGTACTGGGGGACGCTGGTGGCAACCTCAGCAGAGCTGCATGAACCCAGGTACTGGGGGACGCTGGTGGCAACCTCAGCAGCGCTGCATGAACCCAGGTACTGGGGGACGCTGGTGGCAACCTCAGCAGCGCTGCATGAACCCAGGTACTGGGGGACGCTGGTGGCAACCTCAGCAGCGCTGCATGAACCCAGGTACTGGGGGACGCTGGTGGCAACCTCAGCAGAGCTGCATGAACCCAGGTACTGGGGGACGCTGGTGGCAACCTCAGCAGAGCTGCATGAACCCAGGTACTGGGGGACGCTGGTGGCAACCTCAGCAGAGCTGCATGACCCCAGGTACTGGGGACGCTGGTGGCAACCTCAGCAGAGCTGCATGACCCCAGGTACTGGGGGACGCTGGTGGCAACCTCAGCAGAGCTGCATGACCACAGGTACTGGGGGACGCTGGTGGCAACCTCAGCGGAGCTGCATGACCCCAGGTACTGGAGGACGCTGGTTGCAACCTCAGCAGCGCTGCATGAACCCAGGTACTGGGGGACGCTGGTGGCAACCTCAGCAGAGCCGCATGACGCCAGGTACTGGGGGACGCTGGTGGCAACCTCAGCAGAGCTGCATGACCCCAGGTACTGGGGGACGCTGGTGGCAACCTCAGCAGCGCTGCATGAACCCAGGTACTGGGGGACGCTGGTGGCAACCTCAGCAGCTCTGCATGAACCCAGGTACTGGGGGACGCTTGTGGCAACCTCAGCAGCGCTGCATGAACCCAGGTACTGGGGGACCGTGGTGGCAACCTCAGCAGAGCTGCATGACCCCAGGTACTGGGGGACGCTGGTGGCAACCTCAGCAGAGCTGCATGACCCCAGGTACTGGGAGACGCTGGTGGCAACCTCAGCAGCGCTGCATGAACCAAGGTACTGGGGGACGCTGGTGGCAACCTCAGCAGCGCTGCATGAACCCAGGTACTGGGGGACGCTGGTGGCAACCCCAGCAGAGCTGCATGAACCCAGGTACTGGGGGACGCTAGTGGCAACCTCAGCAGAGCTGCATGACCCCAGGTACTGGGGGACGCTGGTGGCAACCTCTGCAGAGCTGCATGACCCTAGGTACTGGGGGACGCTGGTGGCAACCTCAGCAGAGCTGCATGACCCCAGGTACTGGGGGACGCTGGTGGCAACCTCAGCAGAGCTGCATGACCCTAGGTACTGGGGGACGCTGGTGGCAACCTCAGCAGAGCTGCATGACCCCAGGTACTGGGGGACGCTGGTGGCAACCTCAGCAGCGCTGCATGAACCCAGGTACTGGGGGACGCTGGTGGCAACCTCAGCAGAGCTGCATGACCCCAGGTACTGGGGGACGCTGGTGGCAACCTCAGCAGAGCTGCATGACCCCAGATACTGGGAGACGCTGGTGGCAACCTCAGCAGAGCCGCATGACCCCAGGTACTGGGGGACGCTGGTGGCAACCTCAGCAGCGCCGCATGAACCCAGGTACTGGGGGACGCTGTTGGCAACCTCAGCAGAGCTGCATGAACCCAGGTACAGCAGCAGCGCTGCTGAACATGAACCTCCAGAGGAGGTACTGGGGGACGCTGGTGGCAACCTCAGCAGCGCTGCATGAACCCATGTACTGGGGGACGCTGGTGCCAACCTCAGCAGCGCTGCATGAACCCAGGTACTGGGGGACGCTGATGGCAACCTCAGCAGCGCTGCATGAACCCAGGTACTGAGGGACGCTGGTGGCAACCTCAGCAGCGCTGCATGAACCCAGGTACTGGGGGACGCTGATGGCAACCTCAGCAGCGCTGCATGAACCCAGGTACTGGGGGACGCTGATGGCAACCTCAGCAGCGCTGCATGAACCCAGGTACTGAGGGACGCTGGTGGCAACCTCAGCAGAGCTGCATGAACCCAGGTACTGGGGGACGCTGGTGGCAACCTCAGCAGAGCTGCATGAACCCAGGTACTGGGGGACGCTGGTGGCAACCTCAGCAGAGCTGCATGACCCCAGGTACTGGGGGACGCTGGTGGCAACCTCAGCAGAGCTGCATGACCCCAGGTACTGGGGGACGCTGGTGGCAACCTCAGCAAAGCTGCATGACCCCAGGTACTGGGGGACGCTGGTGGCAACCTCAGCAGCGCTGCATGAACCCAGGTACTGGGGGACGCTGGTGGCAACCTCAGCAGCGCTGCATGAACCCAGGTACTGGGGACGCTGGTGTCAACCTCAGCAGAGCTGCATGACCCCAGGTACTGGGGAACGCTGGTGGCAACCTCAGCATCGCTGAATGAACCCAGGTACTGGGGGACGCTGGTGCCAACCTCAGCAGCGCTGCATGAAGCCAGGTATTGTGGGACGCTGATGGCAACCTCAGCAGCGCTGCATGAACCCAGGTACTGGGGGACGCTGGTGGCAACCTCAGCAGCGCTGCATGAACCCAGGTACTGGGGGACGCTGGTGGCATCCTCAGCAGCGCTGCATGAACCCAGGTACTGGGGGACGCTGGTGGCAACCTCAGCAGCGCTGCATGAACCCAGGTACTGGGGGACGCTGGTGGCAACCTCAGCAGCGCTGCATGAACCCAGGTACTGGGGGACGCTGGTGGCAACCTCAGCAGCGCTGCATGAACCCAGGTACTGGGGGACGCTGGTGGCAACCTCAGTAGCCCTGCATGAACCCAGGTACTGGGGGACGCTGGTGGCAACCTCAGCAGCGCTGCATGAACCCAGGTACTGGGGGACGCTGGTGGCAACCTCAGCAGCGCTGCATGAACCCAGGTACTGGGGGACGCTGGTGGCAACCTCAGCAGCGCTGCATGAACCCAGGTACTGGGGGACGCTGGTGGCAACCTCAGCAGAGCTGCATGACCCCAGGTACTGGGGGACGCTGGTGGCAACCTCAGCAGAGCTGCATGACCACAGGTACTGGGGGACGCTGGTGGCAACCTCAGCGGAGCTGCATGATCCCAGGTACTGGGGGACGCTGGTGGCAACCTCAGCAGCGCTGCATGAACCCAGGTACTGTGGGACGCTGGTGGCAACCTCAGCAGAGCCGCATGACCCCAGGTACTGGGGGACGCTGGTGGCAACCTCAGCAGCGCTGCATGAACCCAGGTACTGGGGGACGCTGGTGGCAACCTCAGCAGCGCTGCATGAACCCAGGTACTGGGGGACGCTGGTGGCAACCTCAGCAGCGCTGCATGACCCCAGGTACTGGGGGACGCTGGTGGCAGTGATATCTGCTTGAAAAATCTCTCTCATGTTCACTTCGTTCCCAGAATGTTTCCTCATCTCCTCGCGAAACATTGTAGGAAACCTCAGTATGGAGTAAGTGCCTGTCGTTTGTCCTCAGTATACTGTATACACTGATAATGAAATTATAAGGACACTTCACTGTTTTTTTGTGATGTCAGAAGTAGTATGTCCGATGGTCTTTACTGGTGAGTTTAAGTATTTTTCTTCAATTTTATCAGTAAGTTAGTAACAAAGAACGACGGCAGCTTTTCTTCATCCAAAGTAAACTGATTACATAGCTACCAGGGGAGATACTGGTATAGCTAAAAAATTGCACGAAGGAAATATGAGAGAGAGAGAGAGAGAGAGAGAGAGAGAGAGAGAGAGAGAGAGAGAGAAAGGGGGGGCATGAGAAATGACGGTCCACCAAGGATGTGTCTTTTGACCCGTATTAACTCCTATGTCAACAGTCTAGCGATGAAGAGTGATTTTTAACTGTACCATGATTTAAAACGGTCGAGAGAAAAACGAATGCCGGAATGGAACCCCGGTAAATTCAGTATAACGAAAACAGGAAGAGATAATAGGGCAGAAAAAGAGGTAGCCGTGGAAGATGAACAATTCAGAATCAAGTAACGACAATAACACATAAATTAACGAACAACCTAACAACCTGTCCTTGAATGAAAACCCAAAGTTAATCATACTATCAGCCTATGTCAGACACACATGTAACATACATATTTAGAAACCTTGAAATTAGCAATTATTCTCATATAAACATCACTGTTGGCAACTGCGAAAACTGCTGAGGAGAAAACACACTGGAGAAGCTTTAACTGAGACAACATTATGTACTGCGAAGAGCTTTACCAAGTCACTGTTTGTGTAGACTTGATGAAGCTCTACTCAGAGCAATACGTTGTCCCAGAAAAAAAAAACGATCTGCGAAGTGTATCTTCACTGACTGGCAGATCGTCATTTGGATCCAATTGCAAGAATTTGATAAAATGAAAGTAGATAATCATGCTCATAATATTGCTATCCTTGGAAAAAAATGACATTTACAGCATCGCGTCAGAAACAATATCTAGCAGCGCTTTAATTCAACAAGCTTGTTAGAAAACTCCTAAGACCCCGAGTCTAACTCGAATTAAGCCAGAAGGAAATGAGGGCGACTAGTTAGACTCGGGGTCTTAGGAGTTTTCTAACAAGCTTCACAAAAAATTAGGAACTATTAAAAGGCAGTAGGTACACAACACACTTGGATCTTTTCATGATGAGATCCAAAGAAAAATACAACATAAGGCAGATGTTTAGTAAACTAAACTTCAATAGAATACTAAACTTCAAGGAAAAAGTAAATAAGTAACCGTCTGACATTCCCAGGGAAACCATCCAGAGCTCTCACCCCAGACTAATGTTTGAGAAAGTTAGAGAAGGCGGCATTGCGTCCACAGAATAATTTCCCCTGAGAAAGATTTAAAAAGACATCAGATCAAACACGCAAAAACAAAACAAAAGGCTACAGAGAAGAAAAAATATGTTGAACTCAAAGCGCCGCATATGACAAAAAAAATTAATTAAATTTTACACAGAGTAAAATTATATATAAACAGTAAAAACACTAAATATTTTTCTTGTAAGTAAAATATAAGTTAAAACCTTCTGAGGTTTTAACTTATATTTTACGTGCAAGAAATATATTCCACTCCACAAGAAGGCAAATAACTAATTTCATGAAAATCCACGAATCGTATAAGGAAATGTAACACGACAATACAGTGCAAGGAGATACTGCTTATGATAGTAAAAACACTGGAAGCAAATATCAAACTACATTCGACATATGTGACCAAGGAGGGAAAGCTGCCTATACAATGAGGTTTAATGGAATAACAGGGAAGAAAAAGATAGTCAGATTTCTAACAAAGAGATCGCTTACTAGAAGTAAACAAAACAAAATTCTCCCTGAATAACGAAAAAAGTGTAGTACCTCAAGGTATGGTCCTGGTACCTTTACTGTCTCTCGTACTCACAGCAGATATAAAAATAAACACACGATACAAAAATAAGCATTGAAGTTCTCTTAGGAAAAGACATTGACAAAAATCACAGACATGAACAGTCTTAAAATGAGGAAAAGAAAAATAAAAAGTTTTTTGGTGACAGATTTCAAATGTTCAGATATGGGGGACGCAACTCAAAACGCAAAAAAAAGGCACAGGACAAAAATGTAAGCACACCTTTTCAAAGAAAGGAGCAAATAAAAGACCAAAGAATATACAACTGAATGATCTATCATTTAGAGATGATCTATCATTTAGAGAACAAAATAAAGCAACGGTAACTAAACCCTGAAAATTAAGGATTATATTATGAGAGTTTCCTAAGAAGAAAAGTCACGTCGATGATGGCAGTCGCCACAGCATTTGTGTTCAATTTTCTACAAAGATAATTTCCTGCCCCAGAAGAGTCAGTAAAACATCTGAAGTACCGAGAACACCTCGAATTGTATTCTCTAAAATGAAAAATACTTGAGAGAGAGTTCCCCAATGAGATCATTACCCTCATAACTTACGGAGTGAGAGATACGAGAGGACATACTGAATTAACCCAGTTAAAAATAGAGATAATAACTCAAACATGTGCAACACTCAGTTATCTTTATTGTGGAAACGTCACCCAAGTGTTGCATATTTGTCTGAACCATTTATGTACAAAGAGCAGAGATACTATAGGCTCGGATAGAGAATACTGTACCAATATCCATGATCCAGACCTCAATATTCTACCAGAAAATATAAAAATCCCTGGAACAAACTTAGAGATCTTCATGAGAAAACTGCAATGGTTCCTGCAGGGTCTGCAATATCACCTAAATTGTGATGTCTATGTAGACAATCTTCAAGGTACTGTGAACAGCAGCCTGGTTAATCAGGCAGTCATCAGCGAAGCCTAACGGTCACAGGTAACGCTGTGAGACCAGGCGATATATCACAATAGGTGGTGAAAGATACTGAAGCGATGACGTACAGCTAGTCATTAAAAACAAGTCAGAATTAACAAATCTGGTGCTAGAGTGTAAACAAGTAGAAACACAAAAGGTACTCAAATATAGGTCAGCTTCGCTCTCAATTCCAACAACGGGAAAGCTAAAGAAAGAGTAGTTCGGTGAACAAAGTGAAATATTATCATTATGGGAAAATTGGCATGGATATAAAAATGGCAGATACTACCTTAGTAATGTGTTGAGCTTCATGAATGAGTTACCAAGATCATTCAAGAGCGAGAACAATGATTTTTTGACCATGTGAAAGTCATATAGTTTAAAAGACTGATCCACAAGCTAGAATAACAAAGAGGGGAAAACAAGAAGAATGCTTTGTGTGTTCAAGGAGTATCTGATGAACAGAAAATCAGAAGAGTAACAATAAAAATAGATCGAACAAGAGTAATAAGCATTGCTCTTTCTTTTATGTAAATGACATGACAGACTGACTCCACCAGATCTGTAAAGCAGAAATAGACTGGGTGTGATGCAGTTGTAAACATAAGACCATCTCACACGAGGTACACAAAAAATCTCTTCACGTTACCATCGTATGCTAGACAGGCAAACTAAAGAGCACTCATTAATAACACTACACACATGTCAGACTCTTCATCTATGACGCAGCATCAGTCCCAAGGACACAACCGTAAAACTATGCACATTAGACTCACGACACCGTAACACAGAAATAGTAGCGATCGAACCCATGGCCTGGGTTTAGGGCTCATCTGCCATGAGTTCAAGACCTTCCCCCATTCTGTGATTTTACGCACACAAGCTTGAGTAGATCCAAAGAATCACAACTAAACTAGTTTCAGGCTTAAAGGAATTTCAATATGGCGACCCATTACCGGATTCCAGCTCAGGCTTCCCAGGCTGTTGATGCCAGCCGTACGCAATGCAGCGTATGATCCACAGCCAGGCTGATCAGGAATGAATTTGAAGAACTAATTAAGTTCGGTATTAAAGGCACCTAAGGGTGTGTTGGTATGAAGGGAGAATGTTAAAAATCTTGGTCCCTCTACACTTACTGAGTTAACTCCTAGTGTACTCACTGCACCCCAGTTTTTTAGTGTTGTGCACCATCTGTCGAACCTCTTGCCCTCAAAGAAAATAATTCCAGAGAGATCAATCCCTGCAGAATTTTTCATACGTAAATTATGACGTGTCTTTTTTGCCTATGTTCCAGGAACTATGGGTAGAGATACCTCAAGTGTTCCCAATAATTTAAGTGCTTAAAAGAATTTATACGAAAAGTTTTGGTTCTCTGTATATTCTACACATCTCCAATTTCTCCTGCCTTAAAAAGTGGGTGTCAGTGTACAGCAGTATTCTAGTCAAGAGAGAATATGTAGCTACAGAGAATATGTAGCTTAGAGTATCCTCAATGAATTTTCCAGTTATCCAGGCTGTGATTTTTCCTTGCACTAGTCGAAAAAATACTGTCGATAGATTGAATATAAGATCTTCTGACATTATCACTCTTATATCTCTCACATTTCTACCTTGTTCCCCTCTTTACTTGCTCAATTTTTCCAAAGCTACGAACTGAAATTTGTCCTTTGTGAAGAATGTATCGTTTTCTGTGGCTTACTGGAAGAATTGATTTATATCAACCTGGAGAGTTACTGTATCCTCAGAGAAATCCAGTCTCAAATTCTATCATTATTTGCACAGGATTGGTATACCTTTGGTGTGTTTCGAGAGTTTTCCTACTCCTGCAGCCCTGCCTGTGTCAGTGATATGATGTATTTCCATCTAAATCTGATATAATCTGTCAATCTATATTTTAATGGTTTCTAGACTGTCTAAATCTGATATGGGAATGAGAGAGAGAACTTGGGCAAACCGAGCAACTGTTACTATGTCCACTATTATACTTTGTTAGAAAATTAAATGCTTATCTTCCCACTTCTTCCGTTATTCCTTTTCCAGTAAGTTATACGCTATTACACCCATGATCACACTTGTCTAAGGCTTTTCCAACGCCTATATAAACTACATTTTTGTTCTGTCTTTCACTACATCCATGGCCATGCGTAAAGTCCAACAGCAGCTTAGGTTACGTTAGGTACTGTTTGTCAGGAAACAGGACAAGTCTCTCCTGACGTATGTCTTAGTCATATGATAATCCTCGGTCATCTGACGGAGGCCTTCCACTGGCTTACCGGTCCACCCCTTTAAATATTGTGGATATAATTATAACCAAAAAAATTATCCAGCAGTAGCCAGAAGCAGACACGACAACACGACAGTCTCTGAACTTATTTCCATGGGTTTTGCATTTGTTGTGAATCTATGGCATTAGCAGTCTTGCTAATGTGTAGGTCAGCACTATCAACCTACAGTTGTTCTGAGATTGTTTTTACTGTGGATTGAGGCTGCATCAGTGGTTGGTAATGACTGGGATGACTCCTCTGTCCAGACTCCATCTCTAGAGGACGTCTAAGGCACGTGATATTTTTTTTTCACAATTCTTGATGAAAATGGAGTTCAATGAGTCTGGGCCTGGAGAAGAGTGTATATACATACTGTCAATGAATTCTAAGTCGAGAGAGAGTAGAGTTATACCAGAAATTATAAAGATGTTAGCTAAGTTTTGAATCTTATTCACTAAAAGGTTATTTGCACTGTCAACCTTAAGTCTGATTAGTGACTCACCGGAACAGTCATAATGTGACTTCAGTGCTTTACTCATTTCTTTATTATCATCATTTTAAATTCCATCTCCTGTAAGCAAGGAGATGGAATTTACACTGAATTTACACCGGAATTTACACTGATTTTACACTGGATTTTGCATATGGGAAAAGTATTTTGGATTTCTTGCCATTTAATTAATCTCTCTCTCTCTCCTTGATTCCGTAAGATTCATTAAGTTTGAGATCAACGTTTTCCACTTATCTAACAGGTGTTTCTTTTTATTTTTGAGAAAGTCTGCAGCATTTGACAAGTTCTGTGATTCTTGATCCTCGCCTTCAGATGGGATATCTCTCTAACTTACTTCTTCTCTTCCTTTTTCTTAATTATATCTGGAGAATACTTGTAATCCATGAGTTTAATCTCTCGAGACACTGGTTCAAATCATCATGGTTTATGCTATTTTCTCAGCTTATTTCAGAAAGGTTATTATTTATTTACCGCTTCTTGATGGGTTTACTGCTGGAATTTAATTTATTGAAAGAAATTTCAGTTTGTATGTAGGTCTAGACATCAACTAGGATGTGATTTGAGTTCCTGTGTGTGACGACAATATGCTGTGTGCCAGAGCCTCGTTAATTATGTATACTGTATAAGATCAAGGGGTATCTCCAAATTTAGTCAGTCTCACTGTTTGCTGATTTAATGTGAATTTATCACACTGTTCTGGCAGTTCATCTTAACTGCGACGTATTCTGGTGGCATAACATGCGCTAAATTCTTTCGTTTTTCAAGTGTCTTAAACTGAAGTGAAAAATATCAGGCACTTTGGGACTAGATTTGAAATATTTTGAAGGCAATATATGATTTTTCAAACTGCTGGAAGTTGTACCTGATGACTTATATGCGAGAACAATAAGCAAATTTAGACTTTCAATTCTCGCAGCCAAAACTTCAACATCACTTGTGGTTTGTAGATGAATGGTTCAGAGAACCGACATGTTGATAAATTAGACACATGTGCAACTCTTGGGTATCTTTGTTGAGGAAACGTTTCGCCACACAGTGGCTTCATCAGTCCATACAAAGGAGAATCTTGAAGAACAGGAGGAGAATGAGGTAATCAGTCCCTCAACCTTGAGTCGATGTGTTCAGTCCATCAATCTTGAGTGGAATACGGCAGATGAGCGGAGAAGCAGCTTATAAACCGTATGGCAGGAGAGGTGCAGCAGTCATAGGTAGTGTCACATTTGTTCAATGTGGACTGATGAAGCCACCGTGTGGCGAAACGTTTCCTCAACAAAGATACCCAAGAGTTGCACATGTGTCTAATTTATCATCACTTGTGGTATTAACTTGTTCAGAGCAGATTAGCGGTACTTAAACAGACCAACTATCTCCTCGTAGTTTGCTTCTTCTGTCACCTGGAAAATAATTGTAGCAATGTTTTTATATTTCATTGTCACAGTAGTCTACAAAGTTGCCGTCACTGCGAGAGCTGCAAACATTGTGTTACAAGTTCACTGACAAACTTTATTACTGATGCTGAGTTTAAGATTGTAAATAATAATCACGAACAAGCGATTCAACTTCCCCCTGTGGATTTTTTGCATTAAGACCGTATGTTTTGCAAACATAAATGATGTTATATTACTTGTTATGCTAAGGGAGGGGAAAGGGAAGATATGATCACGACATACAATATGCTAAGGGAAGATATGATCACGACATACAATATGCTCATGGGCCACTGATAGTGTGAATGGGAGACTGACATGAGAGAATAAACAACATAGAAGTATAGAAGATAGTTAAGAATATAGATGACTCTAATGTAGGGTGGAAAATATTTTTTGGGAAGGTTAATCAAAATACGATAGACTGGACTAAAAAGTAATAGATAAGACAGGACGTAAAATGTTAGGAATCAGCAACACTTTTATTATACGTTAAGAGAGAGAGCCAGAAGCTGAAACTGAACACCCACACGCACCACCCGGTGAGTACTTGGTGACTATGTATGCTACACTACACCACGCTACACCCACACCACGCTACACCCACACCACGCTACACCCACACCACGCTTCACCCACACCACGCTACACTACACTACACCCACACCACGCTACACCCACACCACGCTACACCCACACCACGCTACACCCACACCACGCTACACCCACACCACGCTACACCCACACCACGCTACACCCACACCACGCTACACCCACACCACGCTACACCCACACCACGCTTCACCCACACCACGCTACACTACACCCACACACCACCCGGTGAGTACTTGGTGACTATGTACACTGGTTTAGAAAGACACGTAAGCAAACACTATGACATTTATTAGAAATCGTTTCGGTCGTGGGACCTTGATCACTTCTAACATACAGAGGTAGAAAGACATTATATATATATATAGGCGGAGAGTGAGATGTGAGTGACGCATGGTGACCTGAAGAATGCCATGTTGTGATGAGGACGGGTAGACGATGAAATCATGTGACTCCTGTGTTGTTGGGTTGGTGGTGCTTAAGTATCATGTATGCCAATGTTTTTGAAATTTTGTAGTTTCCAGTGTTACGTTGTATAGTGTCGGTGACGGCGATTAGTGAGGCTTCTAGGCACCGTCGGCGTTTGAGGTCTGGTTCGGTGAGAACGAGTTGTGCTTCATTCCAGTTCATCAAATGCCCCATGGAGTCTCTGTGGAGGACACAGGCGTACCTTACATCGTCTCTGTTAGAGGCATTTCGATGCTCATTCAGGCGGACTGTCTCGCCTATATATTTCTTGGGACAGAATCCACAGGGGATAGTGTAGACGCCTGCTGTATAAGTTAAAGGTGTGGGGCTGCGTTTCGTAGTGAGGTCTTTGATAGATGATGTGCTTAGGGGGTTGTTCCATGGGCGGTTTGTTGAGGATAGCTTGTGCCCTGAGTCTGCAATCTCGGATGAAGAAAGATGGGAACTGAAGACGTGTAAAGGCTTGTGTTATGTAAGTACATTCTTCTTCAAGAAAACAAGAGCTGGAGATGCGAAGAGCTCTCAAGAAGTGCGGGTGTCTTGGTGTGAATAAAAGTGTATAAGATCGTCCTTGTTGGTAGGTTTTCTATACACTTTGAGGAGAAGTTTGTCACTGTCGGGAGATCTGCACAGGAGAACGTCGAGGAAAGGAAGTTTGCCATCGTTTTCGAGTTAAAGTGTAAACTTTATTGATGGTTCGGCTGCATTGATCTTGTTGAGAAGGGCCTGGATATTGAGACGTCTCGGATAGAAACCAATATATCATCAGCATATCTTAGCCAGGTAACAGTGTTGGGAATGAGGCTGCTGAATTTCTCTGTCTCCAGGTTTTCCATGAAGAGGTTGGCAAGCACAGCACTGAGCGGGCTGCCCATTGCCACCCCAAAGCACTGTTTGTAACAGTTGTCCTGATACTTGAAGTTGAAATTAACACAAAGATCCACTAGACTGATGAAATCTAGAAGAGGTAAAGAGAGGTCGTGGTTTTCAGTGAGCCTCTGTCTCAGAATGTTGATTGCAGTGTCAGTAGGAACGTTGGTAAAGAGGGCTGTGACATCGAAGGAAGCCATGCTTTTGTTTTTAACATTCAGGTTGGAAATTCGGGAGAGAAGGTCACCTGAGTGTTTGAGGTGGGCTTGACTGATGGCGCCCAGAAGCGCTGAAAGGTGTTTGGCAAGGTGGCCGGCTAGTCTGTGTGGTGCACTCCCTATCCCCGAAGTGATCTGCTGTGCTCCAACAGCAAATGGAGCGAAATGGGACGACCAGAAATCATAAATAACTTATCTTCCTATACACTAACCGTCACCGAGACAGAAGCCCTCAGCCTAGGGTTCAAGTTTACTACCGGCATCAACAAGAAACATAATCTGGTGGATATGGTAACCAAGAACCAACCTTTTGGAGGCTCCGAGTTGTTTCAAAAAGGCTTTGTTCATGGAATTATCACTGCTGCAGCTACTGAGCCTTCAAGACCGGTCATTCCCAGAAGATACATCCAAGCACTCAGGGACTTGGCCAACAACGATGATATCGTCATTACAACCGCTGACAAAGGAGGTGGTGTGGTGTTACTCGATACTGTCGACTACAACAATAAAGTTTTAAATCTTCTCAATGATACCAACACATACCAGCCTGTATCAGAATCAGTGCTACTTCAAAGTACCCAGACTTTTCTTCAAAAGGCTCGTAGAATCTTACGAAAATCAGAACAAGGTAAAAAACTACGTAGGTGTTCCACATATAAATGACCTCATAGGGGACAGGAGCCGTAATGGGGAAACAAGTGTAGTCAAAGATAAGATAAAACCAATATTGCAAATTAGAAATACCACAGGAAATAGCAAACAAGAGGACTCCACTAGCAATAGTGAGAATATATTACCAAAAACAACTGGTGGGAGCTCCATTGTTGGTGCTAGGGAGGATAGGAATAAGACAGGGAAACATGCACCAACAGGGAATACAGTCACAGAAACCCAAGGCAAACGGAAACCAAGCCTGTGCACATACTATGCACTTGGTATCTGCAGACATGGGAAATCTGGAAAAACAGACGGGACGTGCAACTACGACCACCCTAGAAAATGCCATGCCCATATGACAACAGGAAAATGCAAACTCCCTTCCTGTAAGCTTTTTCACCCTGAAATGTGTACCTCTTCAGTACAGGAAAGACTGCCAGGCACACCATCTAAAGGAGACAAAAAGATACAAAACATCCAGGCCATGGGAAAACCTGGGTAGCCACAGCCACTCAAGAGGTAGAGGTTTTTTAGTGCCAGGAAGGAAAAAAACTGGCAGGAAATGGCAGAAATCGTACACCAAATCCAGTCATTCCTGGAGTGGAACCACAGTCGATGGCCTCCACTCCAAACCAACAGATACAGATACTAATGCCGGAAAAAAAATCCCCCCCCCCAGTACCAACAATACCACCAGTCCAATGACATTCTTCTTTGCAAATATACAGGGTTTAAAGCCAGCAACAAACAACAAAATACCTTTCATCCGTGGACTGCTTGCAGAGGCAAAGGCAATGTTCGAGGCTTTCACTGAGACCCACATAAAGGATCACTTGGACAACGAAATATGGATCCCAGGTTACAACCTATACAGATGTGACAGAGTGAACAGGCAAAAGGGGGGAGGGTTGGCCTGTACATTGCAGAGTCATTTGTTTCCGCAGAACTGCTTAATGCCTCAAATGATGTAGTGGAAGTTTTAGCAGTAAAGGTCGAGAACCAAAACCTAGTCATTGTGGTAGTCTACAAGCCTCCGGATGCAACATCCAAGCAATTCCAGGAACAGCTGTTAAAAATTGACCACTGTCTGGAAAATCTTCCAGCTCCTGCACCCAACATCTTGCTCCTGGGGGATTTCAACTTAAGGCACCTAAAATGGAGGAATATAGCAAATAATATTGTTGCAGTAATAACACCAGGAGGCAGCTCTGATGAAAACTCACACTCACACGAGCTTTTAAATCTGCACAAAATTCAATTTAAACCAGCAAATAATAGAGCCTACTAGACTGGAGAATACACTAGACCTCATCTTCACTAACAATGATGATCTGATAAGAAATGTCACCATATCAAAAACAATATACTCAGATCACAACATAATTGAGGTTCAGACATGTATGCGTGGAGCCCCAGACCGACATAATGAGACTAGTCACGAGGAAGCAATCACCAAATTCAACTTCAATAACAAAAACATAAAGTGGGACCAAGTAAACCAAGTCCTAACCGATATAAGCTGGGAAGATGTACTAAGCAACACAGACCCCAACTTATGCCTAGAACAGATTAACTTGGTGGCACTCGATGTATGCACTAGGCATATTCCTCTAAGAAAAAGGAGGAGTAGATGTAAAATAGAAAGAGACAGGCGCTCCCTTTACAGGCGACGGAAAAGAATAACAGAGCGGCTAAAAGAGGTCAATATATCTGAAATGCGTAGGGAGACACTGGTCAGAGAAATAGCAAGCATCGAACTTAAGCTAAAGGAATCTTATAGGAGTCAGGAATCGCGGGAAGAACTAAAAGCCATAAATGAAATCAAAAGAAACCCAAAGTATTTCTTCTCCTATGCCAAATCAAAGTCGAGAACAACGTCCAGTATTGGGCCCCTACTTAAACAAGATGGGTCCTACACAGATGACAGCAAGGAAATGAGTGAGCTACTCAAGTCCCAATATGACTCAGTTTTTAGCAAGCCGCTAGCTAACCAGACTGAGAGTCGAAGATCAAAATGAATTTTTTATGAGCCACAAAATTTGGTTAACACAAGCCTGTCCGATGTTATCCTGATGCCAAATGACTTCGAACAGGCAATAAATGACATGCTCATGCACTCTGCCCCAGGGCCAGACTCATGGAACTCCGTGTTCATCAAGAACTGCAAGAAGCCCCTATCACGAGACTTTTCCATCCTATGGAGAGGGAGCATGGGCACGGGGGTCGTCCCACAGTTACTAAAAACAACAGACATAGCCCCACTCCACAAAGGGGGCAGTAAAGCATCAGCAAAGAACTACAGACCGATAGCACTAACATCCCATATCATAAAAATCTTTGAAAGGGTCCTAAGAAGCAAGATCACCACCCATCTAGAAATCCATCAGTTACACAACCCAGGGCAACATGGGTTTAGAACAGGTCGCTCCTGTCTGTCTCAACTATTGGATCACTACAACAAGGTCCTAAATGCACTAGAAGACAAAAAGAATGCAGATGTAATATATACAGACTTTGCAAAAGCCTTCGACAAGTGTGACCATGGCATAATAGCGCACAAAATGCGTGCTAAAGGAATAACAGGAAAAGTCGGTCAATGGATCTATAATTTCCTCACTAACAGAACACAGAGAGTAGTCGTCAACAGAGTAAAGTCCGAGGCAGCTACGGTGAAAAGCTCTGTTCCACAAGGCACAGTACTCGCTCCCATCTTGTTCCTCATCCTCATATCCGACATAGACAAGGATGTCAGCCACAGCACCGTGTCTTCCTTTGCAGATGACACCCGAATCTGCATGACAGTGTCTTCCATTGCAGACACTGCAAGGCTCCAGGCGGACATCAACCAAATCTTTCAGTGGGCTGCAGAAAACAATATGAAGTTCAACGATGAGAAATTTCAATTACTCAGATATGGTAAACACGAGGAAATTAAATCTTCATCAGAGTACAAAACAAATTCTGGCCACAAAACAGAGCGAAACACCAACGTCAAAGACCTGGGAGTGATCATGTCGGAGGATCTCACCTTCAAGGACCATAACATTGTATCAATCGCATCTGCTAGAAAAATGACAGGATTGATAATGAGAACCTTCAAAACTAGGGAGGCCAAGCCCATGATGACACTCTTCAGGTCACTTGTTCTATCTAGGCTGGAATATTGCTGCACACTAACAGCACCTTTCAAGGCAGGTGAAATTGCTGACCTAGAAAATGTACAGAGAACCTTCACGGCACGCATAACGGAGATAAAACACCTCAATTACTGGGAGCGCTTGAGGTTCCTAAAACTGTATTCCCTGGAATGCAGGCAGGAGAGATACATGATTATATACACGTGGAAAATCCTAGAGGGACTAGTACCGAACTTGCACACGAAAATCACTCACTACGAAAGCAAAAGACTTGACAGACGATGCAACATCCCCCCAATGAAAAGCAGGGGTGTCACTAGCACGTTAAGAGACCATACAATAAGTGTCAGGGGCCCGAGACTGTTCAACTGCCTCCCAGCATACATAAGGGGGATTACCAACAGACCCCTGGCAGTCTTCAAGCTGGCACTGGACAAGCACCTAAAGTCGGTTCCTGACGAACCGGGCTGTGGCTCGTACGTTGGTTTGCATGCAGCCAGCAGCAACAGCCTGGTTGATCAGGCTCTGATCCACCAGGAGGCCTGGTCACAGACCGGGCCGCGGGGGCGTTGACCCCCGGAACTCTCTCCAGGTAAACTCCAGGTAAACACCTTCAAACCTGCAAGATAGTGTTCATTTGCCTTAAGTGTCTGAGGACACTCAGACTTGAGTGCTCAGCCTATCCCTGCAATGTCTGCTAGTTCAAGTAGTAGTTTCTCCACAGGGGACGCCTTGTCGGAAAACGATTACCTGAAACTAGTAATGCCATCTCTTGTTGATATCACATGCTGTCTGCAGAAAGACGTCTCTGTTGCGGCTAGTGTTCTCACTAGAGTGTCTGTTGTTGTTCCTAGTGTTCCAGATGGTGATAACGTCCTAGTTGACAGTAATCCTCGCAATGTACAAAGTTGTTTCTCGAGAAATCTTCACATTGTTAACATTTGTAAGTGTAGTCTCTTTATAGTTGATACCTCGTGTCACTGTGTGCGACTCAGACTGAATACCAGTATTGTTGACCGTGTTCATTTCTTTTCCCCTGTGCTTGCAGTGAGAGATAGTAGATCCATTCTGACTTGCTCAAATTTCGTGTTATAGCGTTTTTTTTTTTCAACCTGGGAGAGTCATCCACTCCGAGTTCGTTCATTCCTCCAGTAAGAAAGAACCGATACCCTGTGGTCTGGTGTGATTCGATTCCTGCTCCAGGAAGATCTTATTCTGACTGTGAAGCCACCAGCACCCATTAGTGACTTTGTCATGATTCAAGAATTACTGTATCGAACAGCCGAGTCGAGTACTCCAAGCAGAAGAGTATACCAGTTAGTAATTCCACAGACACTAATGATTGTAGCTGTATCTTTTGTAGATACTTGTTCAGATATCCCTCAGTCAAGGCATGTGTTAGCCATTGCAAAAGAATTCGATCCACCCAAAGACGATAACCATTCTGCATATGTAAATCTTACCCTCGCAGAGTTGGGTTTAAATGTAAATAGCATGTATAATTAGATGTCCAAGATGAATGAAGTTGTCAACTGTTTGTGTTTATTAGCTGATCAGTTTTCAGAAATTTTTTTTTTTAGTGTTCACATTCCCTCAGAATTCTGAGATTTTAGCAGTGATGATCTGTGCGTGCCAGATCTGCCTTTGCTGTTAATTACTTTCACCTTTGTAAATATATATATTCTTCCTCAGAATCCGTAGAGTGCATGAATACAGATCGATCGATCAATTCCATCCTTTATTATACCACGATTTGTTCTTATAATTCGTAATGCATTAAGTTAACATCCATTACGATACCATCCATTAGTTCTAAGTTACATATGTCTTTGTTATTGTAAAGAATCAGCCCAGAGCCACCTGCCTGTTCAGCCTACAGCATAGTATTGTATGTCGAGACGACATACGTAACATGACCGAGTTGTCAGCATAGTTGCTGATCCCCTACATGTGTTGTATAGCTTATCTGAGTATCATAGTTAGTACCATCCATATGTTTTACATACATGACCCCTTGCTAGGCTCAGTGACTATCTTGTGTGACGTCACGTGATGCCGTTGCGAGTGCTTCGCTCCTGGGCTCGTTCTCACTCCGTGCTTAGGTCTACCAGGCAACAGGACAGGCCAGGCTGGGCTCCTCTTCATACACTGCTAATGTAAGTGTTACCATCCAACAAGTGTGTTTAACTCCAACCATCACATCTCCACGAACCCTCCCAACACACACACACACACACACACACACACACACACACACACACACACACACACACACACACACACACACATTATACTCACCCCAAGATCTTTCTCCTTGAGTGAGGTTTGCAGTCTTTGGCCACCTAGCCTATACTCTGTCTGTGGTCTTCTGTGCCCCTCCCCCATCTTCATGACTTTGCATTTGGCAGGATTAAATTCGAGAAGCCATTTGCTGGACCAGGTGTCCAGTCTGTCCAGGTCTCTTTGAAGTCCTGCCTGGTCCTCATCAGATTTAATTCTCCTCATTAACTTCACATGAGGAGAATTAAATCTGATGAGGACCAGGCAGGACTTCAAAGAGACCTGGACAGACTGGACACCTGGTCCAGCAAATGGCTTCTCGAATTTAATCCTGCCAAATGCAAAGTCATGAAGATGGGGGAGGGGCACAGAAGACCACAGACAGAGTATAGGCTAGGTGGCCAAAGACTGCAAACCTCACTCAAGGAGAAAGATCTTGGGGTGAGTATAACACCGAGCATGTCTCCGGAAGCACACATCAATCAGATAACTGCTGCAGCATATGGGCGCCTGGCAAACCTGAGAACAGCATTCCGATACCTTAGTAAGGAATCATTCAAGACACTGTACACCGTGTATGTCAGGCCCATACTGGAGTATGCAGCACCTGTTTGGAACCCGCACTTGATAAAGCACGTCAAGAAACTAGAGAAAGTACAAAGGTTTGCGACAAGGTTAGTTCCAGAGCTAAGGGGAATGTCCTATGAAGAAAGATTAAGGGAAATCGGCCTGACCACACTGGAGGACAGGAGGGTCAGGGGAGACATGATAACGACATATAAAATACTGCGTGGAATAGACAAGGTGGACAAAGACAGGATGTTCCAGGGAGGGGACACAGAAACAAGAGGCCACAATTGGAAGTTGAAGACACAAATGAGTCAGAGAGATAGTAGGAAGTATTTCTTCAGTCATAGAGTTGTAAGGCAGTGGAATAGCCTAGAAAATGACGTAGTGGAGGCAGGAACCATACACAGTTTTAAGACGAGGTTTGATAAAGCTCATGGAGCGGGGAGAGAGAGGGCCTAGTAGCAACCGGTGAAGAGGCGGGGCCAGGAGCTAGGACTCAACCCCTGCAACCACAAATAGGTGAGTACAAATAGGTGAGTACACACACACACACACACACACACACACACACACACACACACACAAAGCAACTACCTGAGGTGTGGAAGACAGCAGAACATGAATAAAATACGTGAAGTCATGGAGATTATCAGGAAAAAAGTGGTGGAGCACCTAGAAAGGAATGGGCTTGTAAATGACAACCGGTACAGCTTCAGAGACAGGAAATTCTGTCACACATCTACTGGAGTTCTACGACAAGGTAATAGAAGACTGGAGAATAAGGGAGAGGAAGAGTGTATTTTCTTGGACTGTAAGAAGGCTTTCAACACAGTACCACAAAAAAGACTGGTACAAAAACTAGAGGACAGGGTTCTAAGAAGCAAGTTCACCACCCACCTAGACACCCATCAGTTACACAACCCAGGGCAATATGGGTTTAGAGCATGTCGCTCCTGCCTGTCCCAACTATTGGACCACTATGACAAGGTCCTGGACGCTGTAGAGGATAAACAAAATGCAGATGTAGTATACACAGACTTTGCGAAAGCCTTCGACAATTGCGACTACGGTGTAATAGCGCACAAAATGCGTGATAAAAGAATAACAGGAAAAGTTGGCAGATAGATCTATAACTTCCTACCAAACAGAACACAAAGGTTAATAGTAAACAGAGTAAAATCTGAGGCAGACACTGTGAAAAGTTCTGTTCCTTTGCGGATGACACCTGAATCTGCATGACAGTGTCATCCATCCATAACACTGACAGACTCCAAGCGGACATCAACCAAATCTTGACATGGGCCACGGAAAACAATATGAAGTTCAATGAAGAAAAATTTCAATTACTCCAATGTGGAAAACTCGAGGAAATTAAAAGTGTGTTAGAGTATAAAACAAATTCCAAGCACACAATAGAGCGAAAAACTAATGTGAAGAACCTGGGAGTGATAATGTCAAAGGATCTCACCTTCAAAGATCACAACAATGTATCTACTACATCTGCTAGGAAAATGATAGAATGGATAATGAGAACCTTCAAAACTAGGGACGCCAAGCCCATGATGACTCTCTTCAAATCGCTTGTTCTCTCATAACTAATCTGGGCAAACTGCCACAAGACATTACTAAAGTAACCTTCAGACTACATAACGAGACAGCAGTTAACAACTTCATAGCAGCTATGAATAACATCGATTGGCAAAATGAGCTCGAAACATATACAAATATGAATGAATGTATAAATAATTTTCTAAAAAAAAGCCCAATGCCTCTATAACAAACATTGCCCCAGAAAAACTAAACAGATCACAGCAAAGAAACTGAATAATCCCTGGCTAACACCAAGCATCCTCAAATCCATTAACACAAAGCACAAATATGAAAAACAGTATAGAATGGGTCAAATAACTAGAGAACAGTCGAAAAGTTACTCGTCAGCACTAACCAGCCTGATAAGAAGGTCAAAAAAATTGTATTATGAAAATAGATTACATAACATCAAAGGTGACATGAAAAAAAACCTGGAAAACTCTATCTGAAATTCTTGGAACCAAAAAGTTATCCAAAAACAAAATCAAACTAACAAAATCAGATGAACCCCTACTCGCTCCAACCGAAACAGCAGACTTAATATTTACTTTTCCACCATAGGAAAAAAATCTAGCAAACAAAATACCAAGCACAAACACCCGTCCATCAGCCTACCTCATAGGTACCTACCCAAATACGCTATTCCTAGCTCCAACCAACCCCATTGAAGTTACGCTCATCATAAACACCCTTAAAAACAAGGCAGGAGACATAAACAACTTCCTGCTTTTATGTACAAAAAAGCTTCTCAAGTATTGTCACCAATTATTGCAACACTCTTTAACAAATCCATTGAATCATCTACCTTCCCAACAATCCTCAAAATAGCGAGGGTCACTCTGATCCATAAAGGAGGTGACCAAGCTGACTTGATTAACTATAGACCAATATCTAACTTACCACTGCTCTCTAAAATCTTTGAAAAATTAATTCATAGATGGATCTATTCCTACCTCGTTTCATACAACATATTAAACTCTTGTCAGTTTGGATTCAGGAATAATAAAAGCACAAATGATGCTATCATACACATGCTAGAACTAATATATACCGTACATGAAAAGAAAAAAGTCCCCCTGGGCATTTTCATTGATTTACGTAAAGCTTTCGATACAGTCGACCATGAACTGCTGTACTCCAAATTAATGCACTATGGTATCAGAGGCCACTCCCTCAACTACCAAAAATCATACCTTAGTAACAGAACTCAATATGTGTATGCAAATGATGCAAACTCTTCCTCCCAACCAACCACAGTAGGAGTCCTTGGACCACTCCTCTTTCTCATCTACATCAATGATCTACCGAATGCATCACAGCTACTCAAACCAATATTATTTGCAGATGATACTACATATGTCTTTTCCCACCCAAACTCAACAACATCCAATCACCTAAAACCCCTAATAACCCAGCAAAAGGCAGCAGTAAGAATGATAACAAATTCCCACTCCCGCCAGCATACTCCACCAATTTACAAAAGTCTGAATCTGCTCACCATTAAGAACATCCATACTTATTCATGTGCCTACTACATACACAGAACAATACACGCAAATATAAACCCTCCAATCAAACTTCTCCTCACCAACCTAAACAGGACACATGACCACAACACAAGACACAGATCTCTTTTTGTTATACCTCGTGTCCATATCACACTGTGTAAAAACTCTATGCACATAAAGGGCCCCAAAATATGGAATTCATTACCATAGGATTTATTAAAGTAATCCAGTCTGAAAATCAATTTAAGACTCTTCTCAAAAGTCACTTAATCACCCTAGACTAAATGCTAAACACTCAGTACACATTTACTCACCTATGTACTCCCACATCATAACTGAAACAATCACATTGAACCTTTTATCCATTGTTGACACGAATAGAATTGAATCACTGTTTTCACAAAAAGCATTTTCGAATATAAATATATCTTTGTATTATACAAATTTTGATTCATTTATAGTTAATATTCTACTGTACAACTATGAAATAATTACTATCCTACTGTACAACTATGATATACTACTTAGTGTTAAGTAGACTTTAAGCCAATAATGTTAAGTTGGCCCATAATGTCTAGGCATAATAGAGGCTCTCTTTGCATTGCAACCCACTATTGTAAATACAAAATCTCAATGTACTGTTTGCAAAGACAAAATAAATAAAATAAAATAGGCTTGAATATTGCTGCACATTAATGGCCCCTTTCGAAACAGGCGAAATTGCAGACCTGGAGAATGTACAGAGAACTTAATGGCACGAATAAGTACGATAAAGCACCTAAATTACAGGGAACGGTTGAAGTCCCTTGATTTGTACTCCCTGGAATGCAGGCGAGAAACATACATGATAATATACACTTGGAAAATCCTAGAGGGACTAGTCCCAAATTTGCTCACGAAAATCACTCCCTACGAAAGCAAAAGACTTGGCAGGAGATGCAACATCCCCTAATGAAAAGCAGGAGCGCCACGCGTACACTAAGGGGCAACACAATAAGTGTCAGGTGCCCAAGACTGTTCTACTGCCTCCCAGCATACATAAAAGGGATTGCAAATGGACCCCCTGACTGTCTTCAAGAAGTCGCTGGACAGGCACCTAAGTCAGTACCTGACCAGCCGGGCTGTGGTTCGTACATCGGTTTGAGTGCAGCCAACAGTAACAGCCTGGTCGATCAGGCTCTGATCCATCACGAGGCCTGGTCACAGACCGGGTCGCGAGGGCACTAATCCCTGAAGCCCTCTCCAGGTATACTCCAGGTAAGAACAGGTACAAGAGGCCCCACCAGGCAAGAATCTTGTGGAACCAGTTATACGAGCTTCATAAGTGGGTCCAGGAGCTCAGAGACTACTCAGGAAACATGCACACCACCTGCATCCAACAAGCTCCATATTCTACCTGAACTCGGCAAAGAAAACTATAAGCAGTAAAAAAAAAGTTTGTGAAAGCAACCAGAATATTCAGCAGCGTACTGACGACGGTAGTAACGAAAAGTCACAGATGTAGACGAAACAAATGTGACAACGTTTCACTGGATTAAGTTACACACAGAGCGAAACGTTCTCAGACGAGAAGCATGTTAAGCATCACCAAACGTAACATCAAACACGGGAAGGGTATCTCCCCAGGGAAGTTAAGTACAGTACACATGACTTGTACGTCTTCAAATCAGTAATCATGAAAAAAAAACTTCCCACCCACGTAGGTACAGGGATGGTACATAGGTAGTAAACTGGTATGTGGGTAGTAGGTTGATACGTAGGCAGTATCGTTACAAAAATGGTACATAACACCGACAAGATGAGGAATTAGACACATCAGCAATACCTAGGTATCTGTACTGGAGTATGTTTCACCGACAGGCAGCTTGATCAATTCATTACACAGGTGATATGCGAAGGCAGTGGAAGTTGAGGAAACTAGTCGTTTATCCTTACAAAATTCTACACAGAAAGCAGTGGTAGATGAGGCAATCCTGTGATCAGTGCCGTAGTCTTCATGACTACCAAGTGTGGGGATTGAACCTTGCTATTATTTTCTTACTGTCTTATGACGGGGATGTCTTACAAGCATCTGCTTACACTCAGTATAAAATTATCTTGCCTCTCCTTTGTGTTTCTTAGCATTTCTCTGTTCTATTTTATTACCAATTTAGAAGACATGAAGAATAAAAAGTCACAATACCGTGACTGGAACAATACACAAATAACCCGCACAGAAAAGAACCTTATGACGACGTTTCGGTTTGATTTCGACTATTTACTAATCACACAACAACACACAAAGGTAAGGGAGCCTGTATTTATACGAGAGGATGGAGCGGACGCATGAATACGGCTCCCTTCTCCTTCATGTGTGTGTGAGACTAGTTAATGGTCCTTAAAATATTAACAGATGAGAGGAGGTGAACTAGAGATCTGAGTCAAAATTTTTAACATTATACAACCCAAAGACAAAATAAATGCAAGATAAGTACAGAAAAAGAGAGTGCGTGAGTTCAGGTGTCGACGGAAGAGCCTGACATTGGAACCTGTATACCACATGTCAACACTGACATCACTCTGGAACCTGTATACCCCATGTCAACACTGACATCACTCTGGAACCTGTATACCCCATGTCAACACTGACATCACTCTGAAACCTGTATACCATATGTCAACACTGACATCACTCTGGAACCTGTATACCCCATGTCAACACTGATATCACTCTGGAACCTGTATACCCCATGTCAACACTAACATCACTCTGGAACCTGTATACTACATGTCAACACTGACATCACTCTGGAACCTGTATACCACATGTCAACACTGACATCACTCTGGAACCTGTATACCCCATGTCAATACTGACATCACTCTGGAACCTGTATACCCCATGTCAACACTGACATCACTCTGGAACCTGTATACCACATGTCAACACTGACATCACTCTGGAACCTGTATACCACATGTCAACACTGACATCACTCTGGAACCTGTATACCACATGTCAACACTGACATCACTCTGGAACCTGTATGCATCACTCTGAAACCTGTATACCCCATGTCAACACTGACATCACGCTGGAACCTGTATACCACATGTCAACACTGACATCACTCTGGAACCTGTATAGCACATGTCAACACTGACATCACTCTGCAACCTGTATACCCCATGTCAACACTGACATCACTCTGCAACCTGTATACCACATGTCAACACTGACATCACTCTGGAACCTCTATACCACATGTCAACACTGATATCACTCTGGAACCTGTATACCACATGTCAACATTGTTATCACTCTGAAACCTGTATACCCCATGTCAACACTGACATCACTCTGGAACCTGTATACCACATGTCAACACTGACATCACTCTGGAACCTGTATAGCACATGTCAACACTGACATCACTCTGCAACCTGTATACCCCATGTCAACACTGACATCACTCTGCAACCTGTATACCCCATGTCAACACTGACATCACTCTGCAACCTGTATACCCCATGTCAACACTGACATCACCCACATGTCAATACTGACATCACTCTGGAACCTGTATACCCCATGTCAACACTGACATCACTCTGGAACCTGTATACCCCATGTCAATACTGACATCACTCTGGAACCTGTATACCCCATGTCAACATGACATCACTCTGGAACCTGTATACACCATGTCAACACTGATATCACTCTGGAACCTGTATACCCCATGTCAACACTGACATCACTCTGGAACCTGTATACCACATGTCAACACTGACATCACTCTGGAACCTGTATACCACATGTCAACACTGACATCACTCTGGAACCTGTATACCACATGTCAACACTGACATCACTCTGGAACCTGTATACCACATGTCAACACTGATATCACTCTGGAACCTGTATACCCCATGTCAACACTGACATCACTCTGGAACCTGTATACCACATGTCAACACTGACATCACTCTGGAACCTGTATACCACATACCAACACTGGAATCATCATTCTGGAACCTCTTTACCATATACCTACACTGACATCGTCACTCTGGAACTTATTTACCTCATACCAACACTGACATCGTCACTCTGGAACCTCTTTACCATATACCTACACTGACATCGTCACTCTGGAACCTATTTACCTCATACCAACCATGACATCACAGAATTCAAGAGAAAGTTACTTTTGTCTAACGTAACCGCAAATCTCATTACGGGCACATATTTATATAAATCAGCTGTTAACACATATACCCTGATTGATAATGGTTACAAAACGTGCAGAAACTATATTTGCATTATCTTTAACAGCGTGCGTGAGAATACCGACGATCTAATGAACGATGTATCCCGCTCTGCCAGGTGCAAGACGCCAATTTTTGTAAATACCTGTTACCTATAAGAATACATAAAATAATTAACCTACTCTAACCTACCCAATTCTAACCAAACAAATATTTAAGTTACGCGGCTATGTAGATGAAGGAGATATATCTTAGCTGCTAGGCGTGGGACAACGCCCACTCTGGAGGATGGATTGATGTTGAGGCTGTCTGCAGATACTGACAGTGAGGAATAATTAATGGAACATGCAGATACGACCACCCGAAGAAATACCCTGAACATCGCACTAAACCCAGATGTTATTTCAAGGACTGTAACTCAGGTGTTATTTTAAGGACTGTAACTCAGGTGTTATTTCAAGGACTAACTCTGATGTTATTTCTCCCGTGTCCATGACACAGGCTCTCCCGTGTTCATGAGTGACACAAGCTCTCCCGTGTCCATGACACAGGCTCTCCCGTGTTCATGAGTGACAAGCTCTCCCGTGTTCATGTGTGACAAGCTCTCCCGTGTTCATGTGTGACACAAGCTCTCCCGTGTTCATGTGTGACAAGCTCTCCCGTGTTCATGTGTGACAAGCTCTCCCGTGTTCATGACACGAGCTCTCCCGTGTCCATGACACAAGCTCTCCCGTGTTCATGTGTGACACAAGCTCTCCTGCTTTCCACACGGGTGACCCAAGCTTCCCTGTTTTCTACATGAAGGGAACTAGGAGAGTCAATCCATACATCATTACCTTTGATGAGTTTCGAGAGTTTTACTATTGTCGGAGCCCGGCCATGGACCAGGCTCGTCTGGTGAACATTAAGCGACTGTGGTAGTTACAACCACATATAACAGTATCAATAACTACACTGCGCTAGCCAGGGTTTCGAACCCATGTTTCACTAGCCCGCCACTGTGAGCGAGAACCACATGATGCCTTAACCCACAGGACCACCCAATCCTACAAGAACCAAGCACCCAGCCAAGCTAGGTGTGTTACTCCTGGTTCTCGCTCACAATGGCGGGCCAGTACTACATGGGTTCGAATCCTTGGCTAACGCAGTGTTGTTACTGATGAATACCACTCATTCGTAGTTACAATAATAAAACAGAGTATATTTAGTCAGAAAAATAAGCAAATCAAGCCTAAGAAGAGTGTATTACCAGGATCTATCACGTCGGATCCACGGATACGAACACCAGGAAAAAATCCATCAGCCAACACAAAGTATTATTGATTTTTTTTTTCAGCAAAAACAAAATCACTGTCTTAAATCGGTTGGCAGCGCACTCAACCAGCATGCTTAGTGTCCCTGGTTCGATTCCCCGGCATGGGTGAGAAACTTAGGCATGTTTCCTTACACCTGCTGCTTCTGTTCACCTAGCAGTAAGTAGGTACCTGGGTGTTAGTCCCAGGGAGTGGCAGTGGTATGGCTGGGCAATGAAATGAGCTAATTTAGGATAACTCTTAGCCGGTCAAATTGATGTCCAAAAAAAAAAAAAAAAAAAAAACCCGAGTGTGCGACTCAGGGTAAAATGCAGTATTAAAGCCTTTATAGAGATCAGTATAAAAGTTACTATTACAGCGAAGTGCGGATAATATACCATCGAGATAGTCTATTACACCAACTCTGGTGGCCTGGTGGTTAACGGTCTCGCTTCACACGGTGAGGGCCTGGGTTCGATTCCCAGCCAGAGTAGAAACATTGGACGTGTTTCTTTCCACCTGTTGTCTATGTTCCCCATCAGTAAAATGGGTACCTGGGTGTTAGTCGACTGGTGTGGGTCGCATCCTGGGACACTGACCTAAGGAGGCCTGGTCACAGACCGGGCCGCGGGGGCGTTAACCCCCGGAACTCTCTCCAGATAAACAGATCTCTCCAGAAACCTAATGGTGAAGTCAACTATATTTTAACAAAAACTCATCTGTACTGACATAACATCACAAACAGTGTAGCAGTGTAGGCACTGAGAAATGCAAATCAGAATTTTTTTTAGTGCTTTTGCAAATTGCTGTTGCACAGGAGGCCTGGTCACAGACCGGGCCGCGGGGGCGTTGACCCCCGGAACTCTCTCCAGGTAAACAGTGTAAATAAAACAAACGAGCTGCAAATTCGCATTGTTTTAATAATTATCATCCTTAAAAGTTTATAAATGTGACCCGAAGCGTCTTTTTTACTTGACAATTTCAGATTCACATACTTAAAATGAGAGAATATAACAACTGCTAAGATAACACAGGTCAAATGAGGCACTTCAGAGCATCAACAAAATATACAGTAATAATCAAGGCTGTGTGACAAGCTTGCCTTAACATGAAGCTTGGATCACAATAACTCAAGCTTAGACCTGTTCACACAACAGACCAGAGCAGCAAAACAAATCCTAGCGAGCTTTTTTTTTTACGAGATTACGCTTGGAAAACATAAATTAAGTAGGAGTATATTGCCTAGTATGGGAGTAAGAAGACCAGGGTATAGACTAGAACTTGGAAAACAAAGAGGTTACAGGTGATTTATCTGGTTACCTGATAATGATTCCGGGGGTGACTACTCCCGAGGGCCGGTTCCAGACCAGGACTCCCAGTTGATGGCCTGATTAACCAGGCTGTTAGTGCTAGTCGTTGGGAGACCACCGTCTTCACTACGGCCCGGCTGATTAGAATTTGTCTTCAGGGACTTATTATGTTCTCTCTTCAAAACAGCTAGAGGTCTGTTGGTAATACACTTGATGTATGAAGGAAGGGTGTTGAGAAATCTATCTCACTTTACACTTGAGTTACCTCTCAGTGTACTCATTGCAACTTTACTTTTCATTGGGGGTATTTTGCACAGTCCGGCTGGCCTTTTTTGGCACCAACCCCTCCAAAATTTGCAGGTACAAATTATGAAGCATATTTCTCACCCACATCCCAGAAGCACAATTCAAGGGACTTCAGACGTTCCCAAAATTTAGATGCGTGACTGAATTGATGAGGGTAATGATCTCTGTATATTCTCCAGATGTGAGGTTTCGCCCATACAGAGAGTGAATGTCACACCAAAAATTTCAGCACAAGTGCATGTCAGTCCCATAACTGAGGTGGTGCTCGCAGTACTTGTGGTATTAGAAACCTGCAGATGTTCAATGGTGAATTCCCCGAGTTCACCAATGGGAAGAATATTACTCAACACACTAGCCGTCTCCCACTGAGGTAGGGTAACCTGAAAAAGAAACTTTTACCACCAATCTTTCCGTCAATGTCTTGCCAGAGGAGCGCTGATACTACAGTTCAGATGCCCCTCCAAACTGCAAATAACCCCAACCCTCCTTCAGGGTGCAGGCACTGTACTTTCCACTTCTAGGACTCGAGTCCGTCTAACTGGTTTTTCCTGAATTCCTTCACAAAATGGCACTCAAAAAGCTCGTCAAATCCCAAAAAACCATTTGTCTCCACTCCTAACACGCTCACACACGCCTGGAGGAGGTTTACCTACCTGGAGTCTACCTGGAGGGCATTCCGGGGATCAACGTCCCCGCGGCCCGGTCCACGACCAGGTCTCCCGGTGGATTAGGGCCTGATCAACGAGGCTGTTACTGCTGGCCGCACGTAATCCAACGTATGAACCACAGCCCGGCTGATCCGGCACCGTCTTTAGTTATCTGTCCAGCTCCCTCTTGAAGACAACCAGGGGTCTTCCCGTAATGCCCCTTATTGCTGGTGGGAGGCTGTTGGACAGTCTTGGGCCCCGGACACTTATTGTGTTTTTTCTTAGTGTACCAGTGACGCCCCTACTTTTCACTGGGGGTATGTTGCATCGCCTGCCAAGTCTTTTGCTTTCGTATGGAGTGATTGCAGTGTGCATATTAGGGACCAGTCCCTCCAGAATCTTCCAGGTGTAGATTACGATATATCTCTCTCGCCTGCGCTCTAGTGAGTACAAGTCAAGTGCTTCCAGGCGCTCCCAGTAGTTAAGGCGTTTGATGGAACTTATACGTGCAGTAAAGGTTCTCTGTACATTCTCTAGCTCTGCAATTTCACCTGCCTTGAATGGGGATGTTAATGTACAGCAGTATTCCAGCCTAGAAAGAATAAGTGATTTAAAAAGGATCATCATTGGCTTAGCATCTCTTGTCTTGAATGTTCTCATTATCCATCCTATCAGTTTCCTAGCAGATGTGATAGTGGCGTTGTTGTGGTCCTTGAAGGTGAGGTTTTCGGACATTACCACACCCAGGTCCTTCACATTACTTTTCCTCTCTATTGTGTGATTGGAGTTTGTAGTATACTCAGTTCTAGTTATTATTTCCTCCAGTTTTCCATAACGGAGTAGTTGGAATTTGTCTTCATTGAACATCATATTGTTCTCTGTTGCCCATTGGAAAACTTGGTTTATATCTTCTTGGAGCTTTGCCGTGTCCTCAATGGATGACACTCTCATGCAGATCCTAGTATCGTCTGCAAAAGATGATACAGCGCTGTGGTTTACATCTCTGTCTATGTCTGATATGAGAATAAGGAACAGGATAGGTGCGAGTACTGTGCCTTGTGGGACAGAGCTCTTCACTATGGCAGCATCTGATTTAACTCTGTTTACCACTACTCTTTGTGTGCGATTGGTTAGAAAGTTGAAGATCCATCTGCCTACTTTGCCGGTTATCCCTTTAGCACGCATTTTGTGTGCTGTTACACCATGGTCGCACTTGTCAAAGGCTTTTGCAAAGTCTGTGTATACTACATCCGCATTCTGTTTGTTTTCCAGTGCATCTAGGACCATATCATAGTGGTCAAGCAGTTGCGAAAGGCAGGAGCGACATGCTCTGAAACCATGTTGCCCTGGGTTGTGCAATTTTTGGGAGTCCAGGTGGTTTGCTATCCTGCTTCTTAGAACTCTTTCGAAGATTTTTATGATGTGGGACGTTAAAGCTATTGGTCTATAGTTCTTAGCTACTGCTTTGCTGCCACCTTTATGGAGTGGGGCTGTATCTGTTGTTTTTAGTGACTGGAATCTCGCCTGTGTCTAAGCTCCTTCTCCATAGCATACTTAGGGCCCGTGAGAGGGGTTTCTTGCAGTTTTCAATGAACACCGAGTTCCACGAGTCTGGGCCTGGGGTCGGAGCCCCTCGCACACAAAACCTTCTTTACCCCCTCCCTCCGACCTTTCTAAGGGCGACCCCTTACCACCACAGAAGAAAGACCAAGGGCGAAATAATTACGTACGGTATACGCAGAGGAACTGTTACATCGTTAAGGTATAAACTATAAAAACAACCATTAGGAATAAGAAGGCTCGACTGGAAACTAAACGGCAGAAGAGCCTCAGAAACGCCAAGAAAAACATAAACAGACTCCATGTAATGAGAGCGACGGGCGAGACTGTTGAAGAAACAGCAACAAGTTACCTGCTATGACAAGAGCCAAGGTGGTTAGGGATAGTATGTCTTGGCGTTAGTAGCATGAGGCGGGCCAGGAGCTGAGACTCGACCCCCTGGAAACATAGCTGGGTGAATACACACGTAGTATAGCAGGACAGTTGAGGAGGGGGAGGGGAGGGGGGTCTTTAAAGAGGATGTGGCAAACCCACAACCCGGACTGTTACACATTCCCCACACCTCCCCTCCCTTCCCCCATTCCTCCTGCTCTCTCTCTCTCTCTCCCCTCCTCTACCCCTTCCCCCCGGCATCCAGCTGTCCCCTCTCCCATGTTCTGACACCCCCTACCCCACCTCCACCAGCAGGATGGCACCACAAGGGCGGGGACGCAAGGGAAAAGGAGCAGGGGAAGGAAAAAAAATCTGCAGTTAGAACTGGGAGATGGGAAAGCTGGGAGGAGAGAGAGAGAGAGAGAGAGAGAGAGAGAGAGAGAGAGAGAGAGAGAGAAAGACAGAGACAGTATGGAAGTGTGAACAGGGAGATACGAGCTTTTTTTTTTAATTACCATTTTAAAGTAAACGATCACACTTTTCCTAACACTTAAATATTTCCTGGAGGTTCTTACACAAGACTGGAGGTTCTTACACAAGACTGGAGGTTCTTACACAAGACTGGAGGTTCTTACACAGGACTGGAGGTTCTTACACAGGACTGGAGGTTCTTACACAAGACTGGAGGTTCTTACACAGGACTGGAGGTTCTTACACAGGACTGGAGGTTCTTACACAAGACTGGAGGTTCTTACACAAGACTGGAGGTTCTTACACAAGACTGGAGGTTCTTACACAGGACTGGAGGTTCTTACACAGGACTGGAGGTTCTTACACAAGACTGGAGGTTCTTACACAGGACTGGAGGTTCTTACACAGGACTGGAGGTTCTTACACAAGACTGGAGGTTCTTACACAGGACTGGAGGTTCTTACACAGGACTGGAGGTTCTTACACAAGACTGGAGGTTCTTACACAAGACTGGAGGTTCTTACACAGGACTGGAGGTTCTTACACAAGACTGGAAGTTCTTACACAAGACTGGAGGTTCTTACACAAGACTGGAGGTTCTTACACAAGACTGGAGGTTCTTACACAGGACTGGAGGTTCTTACACAGGACTGGAGGTTCTTACACAAGACTGGAGGTTCTTACACAGGACTGGAGGTTCTTACACAGGACTGGAGGTTCTTACACAAGACTGGAGGTTCTTACACAAGACTGGAGTTTCTTACACAAGACTGGAGGTTCTTACACAAGACTGGAGGTTCTTACACAAGACTGGAGGTTCTTACACAGGACTGGAGGTTCTTACACAAGACTGGAGGTTCTTACACAGGACTGGAGTTTTTATTTACGCCACTTTGAGTCTACCTGGAGGTCGTTCCAGGGGTCAGCGCCCCCGTGACCCGGTCCTCCACCAGTCCTCACGGTGGATCAGGGCCTGATCAACCGGGCTGGTTCGAATAGGTACTGGAGTTCCAAACATGAAACTGGAGTGTTATTCTACACATTACATAACATTCCAGACATACTTTTGGATGCGACACACGACCGTCAACAAATACACGAGTACCTACAATATTTTCTGAATGACACGGAATAAAATCCGGGATTTTGCGATTGAAAGGTGATTGCTAACACCAGTAAGCCAGGTAGCCTCCCAGGAGGAGGGGAGAGAGAGGGGGAGGTGGGGGGAGAGGTTCATGAGGGTAGACAGGATCTCGGTTAGTGCACGTAAGTATCTTCTCCCCTCATCCCTACCTCCCTCTCACCCACACCTCCCCTCACGCTATCCTTCAGTCTTTGTGCATCTCTGTCAGACTCTCAAAATCATCTTTGTCCCCAGAGTTGCTTCTCTGTGTATCTGCACCTGATATTCTGTGAATACAACCTCCAATGTCGTATAAATACTCTCTCTCTCTCTCTCTCTCTCTCTCTCTCTCTCTCTCTCTCTCTCACTCATAGCTGTGAAGGCTGTCTAAGAGAGTGGAGCATACTCAGAGTGAACGTGTGTTGCAGTCACAGGTTTGAGACGCTGGTGTGGAGGTTGTCTGGGATGCGCTGGTGTGGAGGTTGTCTGGGATGCGCTGGTGTGGAGGTTGTCTGGGATGCGCTGGTGTGGAGGTTGTCTGGGATGCGCTGGTGTGAAGGTTGTCTGAGATGCGCTGGTGTGGAGGTTGTCTGGGATGCGCTGGTGTGGAGGTTGTCTGGGATGCGCTGGTGTGGAGGTTGTCTGGGATGCACTGGCGTGGAGGTTGTCTGGGATGCGCTGGTGTGGAGGTTGTCTGGGATGCACTGGCGTGGAGGCTGTCTGGGATTCACTGGCGTGGAGGCTGTCTGGGATGCGCTGGTGTGGAGGTTGTCTGGGATGCACTGGTGTGGAGGTTGTCTGGGATGCACTGGTGTGGAGGTTGTCTGGGATGCGCTGGTGTGGAGGTTGTCTGGGATGCGCTGGTGTGGAGATTGTCTGGGATGCGCTGGCGTGGAGGCTGTCTGGGATGCACTGGTGTGGAGGTTGTCTGGGATGCACTGGCGTGGAGGCTGTCTGGGATGCACTGGTGTGAGTTTCTTGGTTGCCTTGGTAGCAAGGTTGTCCACATGGTGCCTGGCAGTAAGTGCTGTCAAGTTTCATGCTCTCATCTTCACCACTTACAGCTGACTCTCTTCCGTTTATACATACGCCAGATGAAATAATAATAATAATAATTAAATTTTGATTTTACCACCGAAGTGGCTAGTTTACTGTGCACCCCATATCCAGCCTGTGGACGGTAGTGCAGGAGTATATGGAACTAGGTGCCATAAGGGTTAACAGGAGTACCTATCTGGAGGGCATTCCGGGGATCAACGCCCCCGCGGCCCGGTCCATGACCAGGCCTCCTGGTAGATCAGGGCCTGATCAACGAGGCTGTTACTGCCGGCCGCACTTAGTCCAACGTACGAACCACAGCCCGCCTGATCCGGCACTGACTTTAGGTATGTGTCCAGCTCCCTCTTGAAGACAACCAGGGGCCTAATAAATTAGACACATGTGCAACACTTTATCTTTAATTAGGAAACGTTTCGCCACACAGTAGCTTCATCAAACTGATGAAGTCACTGTGTGGCGAAACGTTTCCTCATTAAAGATACCCAAGTGTTGCAGATGTGTCTAATCTATCAACTTGTCGGATCTCTGAACCATTCATCTACATTCCTGTCTGACACAGCAACATCTTGGGATGTTAACAGAGGGAATTCTTCACTTGCCTATCCTTTGGGCACGACCTACTTCCACATTGGACAAATGTGACACCACCTACGACTGCTACACTTCTCCTGCCTACAGTATATAAGCCACTTCATCGCACATATGCTGTATTCTTTTCAAGATTGATGGACTGATTACATCGCCTCAAGGCTGAGGGACTGATTACCTCAAACTCCTCCTGTTCTTCACCATTCTCCTTTGTATGGACTGATGAAGTTACTGTGTGGCTAAACGTTTCCTCATTAAAGATACCCAAATGTTGCACATGCGTCTAATTTATCAACTTGTCGGTTCTCTGAACCATTCACCAACTAGGGGCCCATCTGGATTTATATCTACAATTCACTTATCCGTTACAATCAAATTTAGGAAATTTGCTTAATATATCTGGTATCTTATTTTCATTAATAAGATATCTTAACATGTCATATATATTATTATACTATCTCTATATTCCTCATTAAGTGAACAATTAAGCACACAGTGTTCGAGATGGTAACCTTAGGGCTGGCCGCATACTTCGCATTTGATTTGATCATCATGTCTCTCTCTCAAACTACCATTACTTGTATTATTATTATTATAATATAAAAAAAGCGCTAAGCCACAAGGGCTATACAGCAGAAGTACTTGTAACCAAGCCTAAGCCTGGCCACTACAACATCAGTCAGTACTTGTAACCAAGCCTAAGCCTGGCCATTACAACATCAGTCAGTACTTGTAACCAAGCCTAAGCCTGGCCACTACAACATCAGTCAGTACTTGTAACCAAGCCTAAGCCTGGCCACTACAACATCAGTCAGTACTTGTAACCAAGACTAAGCCTGGCCACTACAACATCAGTCAGTACTTGTAACCAAGCCTAAGCCTGGCCACTACAACATCAGTCAGTATTTGTAACCAAGCCTAAGCCTGGCCACTACAACATCAGTCAGTACTTGTAACCAAGCCTAAGCCTGGCCACTACAACATCAGTCAGTACTTGTAACCAAGCCTAAGCCTGGCCACTACAACATCAGTCAGTATTTGTAACCAAGCCTAAGCCTGGCCACTACAACATCAGTCAGTACTTGTAACCAAGCCTAAGCCTGGCCACTACAACATCAGTCAGTACTTGTAACCAAGCCTAAGCCTGGCCACTACAACATCAGTCAGTACTTGTAACCAAACCTAATTATTATTATAATCAAAAAGAAGCGCTAAGCCACAAGGGCTATACAGCAACCAAACCTAAGCCTGGCCACTACAACATCAGTCAGTACTTGTAACCAAGCCTAAGCCTGGCCACTACAACATCAGTCAGTACTTGTAACCAAGCCTAAGCCTGGCCACTACAACATCAGTCAGTACTTGTAACCAAGCCTAAGCCTGGCCACTACAACATCAGTCAGTACTTGTAACCAAGCCTAAGCCTGGCCACTACAACATCAGTCAGTCTGTTCACATTGCAAGTTGTTGCACAAACGTACAGATCTACGTTCATGTTATCACAGTAGGTTATAGATCTACTCAGGCTTCTAATTGTATTCCTATAACAGTCAGTTTCATTATTTACATCCCTTTCAATATTAATCCTAATGCTAGACACAGATATACCAAAGTTATATTCTACATTCTCCTTCAACTTTATCATGAAGGAGTAATCCAATATGTGATGGAATCCATAACAATTGTATATTCATTCTTTTTTCCCGAATTTCTGAGTACCTGTATCTGGATTCTCCAATAAGCATGTTATTAAAAGTTATTATGCGAGTCAAGAGCCTTCAGTGATGACACAGAATCAGTAATAATTATTGAGTCAAGCTCTGTGTCATAAGTTTGCCATATTAGGACGGCAAACAATTCAGTCTGCAGTGTAGACGCCCAGTTAATTCTTATGCCTAACTCAACAAAGTTGCTATTGTTCTTAACTAATGAGGTGGTAACAAGAGCAGACGCAACCCTGCCACTAGACTCCTGCTTAGATACATCAGTGTATATAACTTGCGATAAATTATTATTACCAGTTAGGAGAGAAATTTCTTGCCGAGCGGTTGCTTTTCCAGGGCTTCTTGGGAGGGACTTCCAGGTATGTGATATTAAAAGAAAAAGCTGAACACTAATAATAAAAATTATTGCAATTATTTATTAATTTACGAGGAAGCGGTAAACCAAAATGGAACTTACAGCACCTGAGGAACGGAAGGCAATTAGGTTAGAACCAAAGAAGTGGAGAGAAGCTCTAATTTCCTGGAACAGGGGAGAAAGGGCATACCATCACCTTTGATATACCTGGCTTAGGGCCAGGACTGTCAGGTACTTGCTTGGTCAACCAGACTGTTACTGAAGGATGCCTACTGGTTCACATATCCATCATCCTGGCTGGTCTGGCACTTGGTGTAGGTGACTCACGAAATCGTAATGGCACGATTGCAAACAAACCATACGTCATGTTGACGGCTTTGAGGGGGACCTGAGCTAGAGTTCGTCACGGCCACGCTAGCTGGAGATTCGTCTGTAAAAACTTGCATTTGTGGTCACAGAGGTGCCTGTGCTACCTTCCTATGGTGTAGAAATATACCTAGTTGGATGAATCTTATTGTGGCTAGCTGGTCCAGTGACGGAACCTGACGGTCTGGAGTTTTGAGACTCTGATCGCGGGTTCTATCCCCGCCCGTGGTATGGTTTACTTGGTGTAGATATTTTGTCCAGTTTCCTCTTGAAGACTTAAACTTCAAGCTGACTTGATATTATCAATACTCGTGTATACTGACACAAATATAACATTCAAATGCTTCTCACATCCAATCCATAATTTGCAAAGCAATCTATAAACGATATTTCGGTTTGTCCTAAACCATTTAAAGCCTCGACTTAATAATGGTTCAGAATGGGCCAAAAAAAAATAACAAATTATGGTTGCGAATTATTTAAGATAGGGTTTACCTGGAGTCTACATGAAGGCGGTTCCAGGAGTCCCTCGCCTTTGTGGCCCGGTCCCAGGACAGGCCACCTGATGGATGATCTGATCAACCCCTCTGTTGGTGCTATCCGCACGAAATCCAAATTAAGCATCAGTTCTTGGTTAAATACAGCCAGAGGTCTGTTGGTAATACCTCTTATGTATGAAGGGAGGACGCTGAAAAGTCTTGGTGCCTTAAAACTTCCTGAAACACATTTTCCAAAGCAATCCCCAGTCAAATATAGCCAATAGTAGACGACTGATGTATCTCAGGGTAGGGTGCATGTCTTCGTTAATATGAGAGTGCACTCGGCTGTGTGGGCAAGGGACTCTCGAGTGAGCTTAAGTCATAGAATTAGACATCTACCTTTACTTTTGATATACCTTTGATGTGTTTCGAGAGTTTTCTTAATCCCTCAGCCTGGCCCTAGGCTAGTATTCTCTGGTGTTTGTTTGGTCATCCAGGCTGTTGCTTCTGGCGGCCCGCTGGCCCACATATCCCTCGCAGCTTGGTGGATCCGGCACTTGTCGAAGGTACTTGTCAAGAACTCCTTGACTTTAAAAGTAATCAATGACGTGTAGACTGGAGCCGGAGCTTGCTGGATCTTACATTACTGGAAGGAACCCTCAGCGCTATACCCGGAGCAACACCTTAACTGGTCTAGGATTTATCCAGTGGCTGGTGCCTTACTGGCAGGGAGAAGAGATGGCGAAGCGTATGAGCAGCAAGTCGTGAAAAGTGGAGCACCTCAGGGGTCTACCTACCTGGAGACCCCTGAGGTACTCCACTTTTCACGACTGGGTTGTGGTTCACACGTAGTCCAACGTACGAATCACAGCCAGCTGATCCAGCACTGGCTTTAGGTATCTGCCCAGCTTCCTCTTAAAGGCAGCCAAGGGTCTACTGGTAATTCCCCTTACGGCTGGTGGGAGGCTGTTGAACAGTCTTGGGCCCTAGACACTTACCGTGTTTTCTTTTAATGTACTAATGGTACCCCTACTTTTCAATGGGGGTATGTTGCACCACATGCCATGTCTTGCTTTCTTAGAGAGTGATTTCTGTATGCAGATTCGTGACCAGTCCCTCTAGGATTTTCCAGGTGTAAATTATGATGCATCTCTCTCGCCTGCACTCCAGTAAGTACAAGTGCTACCAAGCGTTCCTAGCAGTTAAGGTGTACAACGGAACTTGTATTGTGATGAAGGTCATCTGTGCTTGTGAGGTCAAAGGGATACCTAACTGTTCAGCGTAAACTGTCACACCCTTTGCCTTGGCAAGGAAGTGTTAGAAATGTTGGAAGACACCTGGTGCCCTCTCGGTCTAAGGTCTTTTCTTGACAGCGAGAGTAAACAGTGGTTAGTGACTCTGGCGAAATCTACCTTAGGTGTGAAAACACGGTGTACGCCTCATGGAAGGGATGGGGGGTGAACCCCAAAACCTGGAGTTTAGGGGATAGGTGCTTTAAGGACCGTATAAGCTCTAAGAAACAGCTAGACACGAGATTCGGGCGGAGCTCTGGCTTGTGTGCAGAGCTCACAGGTGAGGAGCTGGAGTCTCTGAGGGAGACTTGAGGGTCTGCTCTAGCTGGAGAGAGAGAGAGAGACTGTCGCGAGTGTGGGTCTTGTGACCTGTAGCTAGAGGTTGACATGGCTCTTATATTGTAAGTAAATATTCTATTTCGTCAGGTAAGGTCTCAGCTTGTGTATGACCCCATTCATCTGTGATCCAGTCCTGTTCTCCTGTTCCCAATTCTATTACTGTACAAGGACTTAGAAATAAAACTGTATTTAAGTGTAGTAGTAATATTCACCGTCCCCGTTATTTCTTTTTCTTATTTTATTTTATTTTTAGGGTGGTGTGTAGTGCTAATGGTGGTGACAGGAAGGTGGTGGGTGACCTCACATTGCCTACCGCTCCTGTCACTGACCTGTCACATTACCTACCTGCCTCCCTCCCTCCCACTCCAGCCTTACTGCTATCCCTCCCTTTACTCCTTAATCCCCTAATTCCCATTATCTTTATCCCTTTCTCTTTCTACCCTCCCTATATGACAGTATGTGCAGTAAATGTTCTCTATAATTTCTCTAGATCTGCGATTTCACCTGCCTTGAATGGAGAATTTAATGTACAGTATTCCAGCCTAGAGAGAACAAGGGATTTAAAAAGGATCATCACTGGCTTGACATCTCTTGTTTTGAACGTTTTCATTATCCATCCCATCATTTTCCTTGCAGTTGTGATAGTGGCGCTACTGTGGTCCTTGAAAGTGAGATCCTTAGACATTACCACTCTAAGGTCCTTCACATTACTTTTCCGCTCTATTGTGTGATTAGAGTTTGTAGTATACTCAGTCCAAATTATTTCCTCCAGTTTTCCATAACGGAGTAGTTGGAATTTGTCTGCATTGAACATCATATTGTTCACCGTTGCCCATTGGAAAACTTAGTTTATATTTTCTTGGAGATTTACCGTGTCCTCAATGGATGACACTCATGTAGATCCTAGTATGACAGAGACCTGGACAGCTGCCCAAGTTGTAACGAAACTCGAGGTCAAAACAGAGCCTTAGTCTCAAAAGTGGGGAATAAGCTTCAGTGTAAAGAAGAACAAGATAATGATGTCCAGGCATTATGATAAAGGAAAAGAAAATATCCTGCAATAGTCATAAGCAACGGCTTACAAAATAGTAAACAATATCTTGGTGAGAGCAACGATGCTAACAGGATGCTCGGGGTTACAACAATGTTAACACTGATGGAACTGTCGGACCTCACCTCGAAAATGCTGTCCAGTTCCAGTTACATAAAAGACGTCGACAAAATTGAGCGTTTACACAAGAGAAACAAAACTCACATCAACATTAAGGAACAAACTGAATGAAAACATAAATCGCTTGATCTCATTCAAAAATTCGAAATACTTAACAAATTCTAGAGTCTCAAGCCTGAAGACATTTTTCTAAGTTATACGGAAACACAAAATATCTTTAACACGAATGAGGGTAAAACCTTTTTTTCACAAAGTTGTGGAGCACTGAAAAAAAAACCACTTCCTTGAAGTTCTAACTTCCAGATTAATTCGCTTGGACAAACACTTTGCATACATAGGATTCTATTAGTCAGGGTTCAGGGATGGCTCCACACAATACACTGGTGAGCAGGTAATCTGGGCAGAAGCCATTATCACCTTGCCCTAAGTTACGAAACTACCTAAGGTGTCCAGTTGGCCATGGTCTACCAGTAGCGCAGTTGTGAATAGAATCAGTAGCAGTGTGTTTCATCTGGCATCCCAACAGCGTTAGTAGTAGCAGTAGCGTTAGTAGTAGCAGTAGTATTAGTGCTATTGCAGTCGTGATAGTAGCATTCCATACAATTCTTCCACTTTTATATTTTCTTTCATATTTTTAAATCTATCTTTCCAATAAAGTATATTTTTCTTCTTTCATACTAGCAGTGTGCTTCAGGAAGCAGAGGGCGGGGACGCCAACACTGTGAGGGTAGTTACCCTCACATCCATGTGGATGTGAGGGGCAGTTACCCTCACAGCCACATCAAGTTGAAAACGAAGACCAGCTGTAAGTAGCGTCCTCTGCAAATCTTGATGTGAACTGCCAAGTCGTCTGCTATCTGCCTTTTCCATGCTCTCTTTCCATGACTGCATCATGATCCAATTTCAGCATTTCACAAGGCCAGTGGAAACCAGACGCTATCACTGAGATTTATTTGTTGTCTGCTCCTGACTTTAGAATAAAAATCTCAGCTCTATTATACGTTATACATCTGTAAGTCATCGGAATGATTGTAAACACGTGTTCAACTATGAATTTGAAGACTCAGATGAGTCAAGAGGGACGTTAGGATGCATTTATTTAGTCATAGAGTTGTCAGGAAGTGGAACAGTCTGGCAAGTGATGTAGTGTAGGCAGGAACCATACAGAGTTTTAAGACGAGGTTTGATAAATCTCATAGAGCAGGGAGAAAGAGGACCTGGTAGTGATCAGTGAAGAGGAGCCAGGAGCTATGACTCGATCCTTGCAACCACATATATGCAAGTGCAAAAATAACAATTAGTGCACGGTCTGAACAATTAGTGGTAGTCAGGTTATAACGTCAGGTAGAGTCAGCAGCACTGTGTGGTAGTCAGGTTATAACGTGTCAGGCAGAGTCAGCAACACTGTGTGGTAGTCAGGTTATAACGTCAGGTAGAGTCAGCAGCACTGTGTGGTAGTCAGGTTATAACGTCAGGCAGAGTCAGCAACACTGTGTGGTAGTCAGGTTATAACGTCAGGTAGAGTCAGCAGCACTGTGTGGTAGTCAGGTTATAACGTCAGGTACAGCCAGCAGCACTGTGGTAGTCAGGTTATAACGTCAGGTAGAGTCAGCAGCACTGTGTGGTAGTCAGGTTATAACGTCAGGTAGAGTCAGCAACACTGTGTGGTAGTCAGGTTATAACGTCAGGTAGAGTCAGCAGCACTGTGTGGTAGTCAGGTTATAACGTCAGGTAGAGTCAGCAACACTGTGTGGTAGTCAGGTTATAACGTCAGGTAGAGTCAGCAGCACTGTGTGGTAGTCAGGTTATAACGTCAGGTAGAGTCAGCAGCACTGTGTGGTAGTCAGGTTATAACGTCAGGTAGAGTCAGCAGCACTGTGTGGTAGTCAGGTTATAACGTCAGGTACAGCCAGCAGCACTGTGTGGTAGTCAGGTTATAACGTCAGGTAGAGTCAGCAGCACTGTGTGGTAGTCAGGTTATAACGTCAGGTAGAGTTAGCAGCACTGTGTGGTAGTCAGGTTATAACGTCAGGTAGAGTCAGCAGCACTGTGTGGTAGTCAGGTTATAACGTCAGGTAAAGTCAGCAGCACTGTGTGGTAGTCAGGTTATAACGTCAGGTAGAGTCAGCAGCACTGTGTGGTAGTCAGGTTATAACGTCAGGTAGAGTCAGCAGCACTGTGTAGTAGTCAGGTTATAACGTCAGGTAGAGTCAGCAGCACTGTGTGGTAGTCAGGTTATAACGTCAGGTAGAGTCAGCAGCACTGTGTGGTAGTCAGGTTATAACGTCAGGTAGAGTCAGCAGCACTGTGTGGTAGTCAGGTTATAACATCAGGTAGAGTCAGCAACACTGAACATAAGAACGTAAGAAAGAAGGAACATTGCAGCAGGCCGGCTGGCCCATGCGAGGCAGGTCCAAGTCTCCTACCGCCTTAAGCCAATGCCCCAACCTAGTCAGGTCAGGTCACATTCACTTAAGGAACACGGCAACTGACCTAGTAGCACAAGCTAATCAGGTCCAACACACACCCACCAGCACACACTCGTGTATTTTTTTAACCTATTTTTAAAACTATACAACGTTTTAGCCTCTATAACTGTACTCGGGACTTTGTTCCACTCATCCAAAACTCTATTACCAAACCAGTGCTTTCCTATATCCTTCCTGAATCTGAATTTTTCCAACTTAAAACCATTGCTGCGAGTCCTGTCTAGGCTAGATATTTTCAGCACGCTATTTGCATCCCCTTTATTTATTCCTGTCTTCCATTTATACACCTCAATCATATCTTCCCTAATTCTACGCCTTTCTAGAGAGTGCAGATACAGGGCCCTCAGTCTGTCCTCATGGGGAAGATTTCTGATACATGGGATCAACTTTGTCATCCATCCACTGTGTGGTAGCCAGGTTCTAACGTCAGGTATACTCAGCAGCACTGTGTGGTAGCCAGGTTATGTCAGGTAAGTCAGCAGCACTGTGTGGTAGTTAGGTTATAATGTCAGGTATAGTCAGCAGCACTGTGTGGTAATCAGGTTCTAACGTCAGGTAAAGCAGCAGCACTGTGTGGTAGTCAGGTTCTAACGTCAGGTAAAGCAGCAGCACTGTGTGGTAGCCAGGTTCTAACGTCAGGTAAAGCAGCAGCACTGTGTGGTAGCCAGGTTCTAACGTCAGGTAAGTCAGCAAGTGTGTAGTAGTCAGGTTACAACGTCAGGTCAAGTCAGCAACAGTGCTGTAGCCAATTTCTAACATCAAGTATAGTCAGCAACAGTGTGTGGTAGTCAGGTTATAACGTCAGGTAAGTCAGCAACACTGTGGTAGTCAGGTTATAACGTCAGGTAAGTCAGCAACACTGTGGTAGTCAGGTTATAACGTCAGGTAAGTCAGCAACACTGTGGTAGTCAGGTTATAACGTCAGGTAAGTCAGCAACACTGTGGTAGTCAGGTTATAACGTCAGGTAAGTCAGCAGCACTGTGGTAGTCAGGTTATAACGTCAGGTAAGTCAGCAGCACTGTGGTAGTCAGGTTATAACGTCAGGTAAGTCAGCAACACTGTGGTAGTCAGGTTATAACGTCAGGTAAGTCAGCAACACTGTGGTAGTCAGGTTATAACGTCAGGTAAGTCAGCAACACTGTGTAGTAGCCAGGTCATAAAACAAGGTACAATCAACACAAGAGTCGCCAGGTATCATCTTCAACACGGGGTCAACGATGTCATAAGCAATATTTTGATTATACATTATCTGGTGTATATTTTATGCTTGCAACTTTTTGTCTGTGATTTTCATTTATTTTTAAGATTTTTTTTATTTTATACCATAAAGCCAACTAATAGTTAACAACTGTATCAATAAAAAAACATGAAATTGGCCTAAAATAGCGTGGTGGATAAAAATTATTTTAATTACTCCAAAATGCGTTCGAAGTCGTAATGGTTTCAGCAGCTTAGAAAGCTAAGGACAGAGGAAAGGAGTAGAATGTACTTAGTGGAGAATGTCCTTTCCTTGTTTTCCTGCCCAGCTACGCCGCTGGTCTGGTACAGGGGTCAATGTTACAGCCCGAGTTAGCCACCATCCTGGCGCAGGTGTGCAATAATACTGTGTTCCTGGTGGAAGTGTTTGCATAAGAGCGCCACTCACGGGTTTAAAAATGGCGGTGGCATTTTGTTAGGAGGAATGGGGAAAATCTCTCCAGGCACCAGATTTTAATCGCAGGAATCAGCCGGGCTGTGGTTCGTACGTTGGACTATGTGCGGGCAGCAGTAACAGCCTGGTTGATCAGGCCCTGATCCACCAGAAGGCCTGATCGTGGACCGGGCCGCGGGGGCGTTGATCCTCGGAATAACCTTCAGATAGACTCCAGGTAGACCCGCGACGTGAAGGTTAAGTTAGGCAAGATCTGTCAGGAAACAGGACAAGTGTTTCCTGACGCGGGTCCGCTCTCGGTGGCCTTTCACTGACCTGCTCGTACACTCCTTAAAAGAATAAATATCTGTGATATTTAAGCTTCTGTACATTACACAAAAACACTGGGGTACATTTCTGTGTTATGAGATGGATGGTTTAAACCAAGTTTACCCTCCCAGTGAGTCACTAACCTTGTACCTCACCTGTAACCTCGTCTCCTTAAACCAAGCTAGTTTTCACTACCAATAAAACCGTGAAAATTAAGGCAATGCTCCCTAAAAATTCTAAACCTAAGTCGTTGAGCATAAACGTGGAAAAAAATTAAGTTGTCACTGTCAGAACGCTGGAGTTGATGTATACCGATTTAACAATGTTTTCCCCGTTTTCTGTTACCCCATCAAACTCAATCCTCGGTAAGGTTTTTTTTTTCATTTATTTGTTTTAAGGTTTGTTATAAATGGCTATTTACTGGTTAATTTACGTTATCTTAATCTATGCTAAAATTGCGTACGTACAGAAGTCATTTTAAATAAAGGTAAACTCTCGGGAAATATATACAGTGAGATATATACTTTGAGATATATAGAGTGATACATATAGTGAGATATATACAATAAGATATATACCGTGAGATATACCACACTCAGTGTATATGCCTTGTACTGATGAATATCAATCTTCTGAATTCAAATTAAAAACATAAAACACTGAATGGGGTTTATTTCCGGCTGGTGCTCGTGTTGTGGGCGAGTTTTTCTCAACATCAGAGATGACAGGGTAATCCTTTTTAACTAGTTGCATGGTTCAATCCGCGCCTGGATGATGATAAATCTGAAAATGGGGGTAAAAAAGTGTGCAGAATATTCCATTCTCACGGAGGGATTTAATCGGTGATTCCCGTGGCTGCTTGTTAGAGCTACGCTCTATCGATTACACTAGGGGTCATTAAGGTTGCATGTAATCTGCACGTTATTAATCAATAATGATTTAATCTAAAAAAAAAATAAAAAAAAATAAATACACTATATATTTATATATATATATACTGAGATATATATATATATATATATATATATATATATATATATATATATATATATATATACCCTCAGTGTACATATACTGCTGATATCAGTGTGTATAATGGAGAGGTGGATATACCTAATACCTGGAACCAGAAAGAGATAATAGATATAACATTTCAGTATATAATAACTTTCCTTGTTACCCAAAGAACGTTTCCGGGGTCAACACCCTCGGCCCGGCCCCATACCAGGCCTCCTAGAGGACCTAGGTCTCGTCAATCAGGCTGTTACTGCTGGCTGAGCGCAGTCCAACGTATGAACCACAGCCCAAACGAACACGAACTGATTTGAGGAAATTTTCCAGGTTTTCCCCTGAAGACAGCCAGAGGTTTGTTGGTAATTTCCCATATGTACGGAGAGAGGTCATTGAAGAGCCGGGGACCTCTGACATTCATCGATTTCGCTCTTAGTGTACTCGCCGCGCCCCTGGGTTTTATTGGAGGTATTTTGCACCGTCATGTAGAACGATTTTGGTGTTCAAGTTTGGAACCAGTCCCGCCAAGATTTTCCAGGTGTAAATTATTATGTGCCTTTCCCGCCTACGTTCCAAAGAATACTATTGAAGGGACCTGTAGTTCAGATACTTGGTTGAGTGTATACAAGCAGTGACAGTTCTCTGTACGTTGTCCAGCTCAGAAATCTCGCCTGCCTTGAATAGGGCCTTCAATATACAGCATAAAAATCTTAAATTAGGACAACGTTTCACTCTGTGCAAGGCTTGATTAAATCAGGACTATGTAAATCTCTACACAGGGCGAAAGCTTCCTCCCTTCCCACAAAAACAAAGTTTGCTTCCCAGCGTATGACTGTCTTCACAATTCTAGGAAAAACAGCAATTCCTTCAGAAATTTGACTGTACAAGATACGTGGCCCCAGAATCTTTCACAGTGAATATATATATATATATATATATATATATATATATATATATATATATATATATATATATATATATATATATATATATATATATATATGCAAAACAACCACTCTGAAAGAATAGAGAAATTCCAAGCGCTTTCGTGACTACTCACATTATCAAGGATAATGTGAGTAGTCACGAAAGCGCTTGGAATTTCTCTATTCTTTCAGAGTGGTTGTTTTGCATATTTTGAAATCACCTGTTTACTGTGATCTTACTGCATATATATATATATACATATATATATACATACATATATATATACATATATATATATATATATATATATACATACATATATATATACATATATATATACATATATATATACATATATATATACATATATATATACATATATATATACATATATATATACATATATATATACATATATATATACATATATATATACATATATATATATATATATATATATATATATATATATATATATCGTGCCGAATATGTAAAACTGGTCAATTAGCAAGAACTCATTTAAAATTAAGTCCTTTCAAAATTTTTCTCTTATGCATTTAAAGATATATTTTTTTCATTAATGTTAATGTAAAATTTTTTAATTTTGCATCAAAAGAAACTTAGAAAACTTACCTAACCTTATTATAACAAGCGCAATTTAATTTAGCCTAACCCAACTAAATATATTTTAAATACGTTTACAGTAATTTAATAAACAAACACAATGAAATATATTTTTTTCGTTAGGTTCAGAATGGTTTTGGCGAAATTATTGCATACACAAATTTTCACTTGTCCTATATGGCAAGATGATCGTTGCTATTTAAGCCAAGATCGCAAGTTCTGCCTATTCGGCACGACATTTTATATATATATATATATATATATATATATATATATATATATAAGATATAAACATATATATATATATATTAATATATATATATATATATTATATATATATATATATATATATATATATATATATATATATATATATATATATATATATATATATATATATATATATATATATGAAATATCTTGCTGTGTTAAAGAATGTGAACAACTTGCTGTTTTCTATGAAAATTATAATAGGGATGTTCGCGCACTGCATATTCATTGATGTATATACACGAAGTGTATATACACGTAAGAGGTGTCTACCTCTCGGTGTATATATTCTGAGAGTTAAAGTTGAGTGCGGTGTAGAGGTTACCTGGAGGTTATTCCGGGGATCAACGCCCCCGCGGCCCGGTCCATGACCAGGCCTCCCGATGGATCAGGGCCTGATCAACTAGGCTGTTACTGCTGGCCGCACGCAGTCCAACGTACGAGCCACAGCCCGGCTGATCCGGCACTGACTTTAGGTATCTGTCCAGCTCTCTCTTGAAGGCAGCCAGGGGTTTATTGGCAATTCCCCTAATGCTTGATGGGAGGCTGTTGAACAGTTTTGGGCCCCGGACACTTATGGTGTTTTCTCTTAGTGTACCAATGGCGCCCCTACTTTTTATTGGCGGCATTTTGCATCGCCTGCCCAGTCTTTTACTTTCGTAGGGAGTGATTTCTGTGTGCAGATTTGGGACCATTCCTTCCAAGATTTTCCAAGTGTAGATTATGATATATCTCTCCCTCCTGCGTTCCAACGAGTACAAGTCAAGTGCTTCCAAGCGTTCCCAGTAGTTAAGGTGCTTGACAGAACTTATACGTGCAGTAAAGGATCTCTGTACACTCTCTAGATCTGCGATTTCACCTGCTTTGAATGGAGATGTTAATGTACAGCAGTATTCCAGCCTAGAGAGAACAAGTGATTTGAAAAGGATCATCATGGGCTTGGCATCTCTCGTTTTGAAAGTTCTCATTATCCATCCTATCATTTTCTTTGCACGTGCGATCGTGGCACTGTTGTGATCCTTGAAAGTGAGATCCTCAGACATTACTACTCCCAGGTCCCTTACATTATTTTTCCACTCTATTGTATGGCCGGAGTCAGTAGTATACTCTGTTCTAGTTATTATCTCCTCCAGTTTTCCATAACGGAGTAGTTGGAATTTGTCCTCATTGAACATCATATTGAGGTGACGGGCAGCCTTGATTAGTCTCGTCTAGTCAATAAACATCATATATAATTAACAAACCATCAGGATAGTTTTTTGCTGTAACTAACCAACAAAGCACCAGGATAGTCTTGTGTTGTAACCAACAAACATCCTGGCTAGATCTCACCAATTTGTTTGAGAGATGTAACCTCGTGATCAATGTTATTCACCAGTTATGTCTTCCTTCCAGGGGCAGAAGGGAGGCTAACTCCTAGTGAAAGGCTCTTGATCCAAGAAATTAGCGTTGCCAATCTCTTAGCTGGATCGAACAAGAATACTTCCTATTCCTCCAGGAGCAGTATAACCCCTTACGGGTTTTGCTCTTCCATACGAACATATGCGAGATCTTATTTAAAATTTCAGCACCGACTCAAGACTATAAGGTTTGATCCATGGAAGGGAAGGAGAAGTTCAACTCTTTGGATCAAGAGCCCCTCACCAGTAGCAGTGCACCTTCCCTGAAGGGAAGAGACGCCATTACGATCGGATCATAAAATACATCGTTCGTTTTCTGACGCGTCAGCGTGCGTCCACTTCTCAACGTAATAATTAAACGCTTAAATTAAAACATTAAATACTTGAGACTGGACCAAGGTTTGGTTACGTTAATTTAACCTAATTGATCATAATTGTACCTCTTGTTTACCCTCAAGTAATCATACAATAATAATGTAGTGTGTATGCCTTTGTGTATATTCACAGGGGCGTGTATCTAAGATGAGTGTATATATATATATACAAGTGGTGTGTGTGTATATATATATACCAAGAGATGTGTATATTTATATGCAGCAAGTGTTGTGTATATTTATAGATACTAAGAGATGTAATACAATCGCAAACAGGCGATCTTAACAAAGCAAAACAAGCTAAATGGGAATGGAAATCTCTTGCTCGAGATCTTTCGCAGTCTGTGTACGTCGTCAGGAACTATGCAATGTTGCAAGGCTAGCAACAGATAGTAGGGGGAAAAAATTCTCTCTGAGGCAAGGCAGAAGCGTAAAGTGTCAGACCCATATTACAGAGAGTGCGAAAGATCTTGAGTTAAAGAACTCCATCCCCATGTAACTCGTTCTGCATACCAAGAGATGTGTATATTTACATTCACCAAGAGGTACACGTGTATCTCTATGTATATATACACTGATTCACTTGACTGTCGTGGAAAGTGCCAAGTGAACGTGGGACATGCAGCAGTTTAAATCTATCCTGATGTCCAAATTTTTTCTCTCTCTCACAGTAGCTCTAGAAAATCCTAACATTAAGGTTATTAATATTACATAAAATATTGAGATTTTCGCCCATCTTTTTCCCTTACAACAGAGTTCAGATAATGAAACAGAATTAAATAGAGATAATTTGTGTAGTTCTGATAATTCAATCAGTTCTGACGTGTGAATATTCCTACAGTCACATGTCATCGTGGCCGCCCCTGGTATACAAGAACATGAACAAGAACACTTGCAAAGACATGGGTGCGAGCACTTAGAACACCAACAAAAAAACAATAACAAAAATAAACACGATCTAGAACAATACAATAAAGACCAGAATAAAAAAAAACATGAAAACATAAACAAGGACACTAACACAAATACACGAAAACAAAGACTCGATTGAGGCTGACATAAAACAATGTTAATAACATAAATTGCGAACATAAAAACAAAACACAGACTCAAGGGTTTACAAGGAAATCAATTAAAACTTGAACCCAGACATAAACATAAACAAGGACACTAACATGAACAACTTTACAAAGACGAACATTGTGCTTTCAACACTAACTTGAACAAACGTGAACAGAGACATTGATTCACTCGTTCACGTGATTAAAAACAGTTTTAAAAATTAACATAAACACAAACATGAACATAAACAGAGTTGGAAGGAAGAGACCTAGAAGAGAGAGACGCAGAAGAGACATACAAGAAAGAGACGTAGAAGAGACGTATAAGAGACGTAGAGAAGACGTAGAATAAAGAAACGTAGAAGAAAGAGACGTACAAGAAAGAGACGTAGAAGAGACGTATAAGAGAGACGTAGAGAAGACGTAGAATAAAGAAACGTAGAAGAAAGAAACGTAGGAGAAAAAAGTAGAAGAAACGTAGAAGAAAAAAGTAGAAGAAAGAAACGTAGAAGGGAGGAGTACACAGGAGGAAGGGGAGAAATAACAAGAACAGTAGTTCGAAAAAGGGGAAGAAGAAAGGGGAGAAGAGATAGAACACATGAGAGAGAAAGGGAATGAAAAAAGAGAGCCATAAGGGAGGGAGGGAGGGAGGGAGGGAGGGTGGGAGGGAGGGAAGGGAGTCAGAGGAAGAAAGGTAGGGAGTGAGACATTGTTTTAATAGCATCTTTAAGTACACTAACATCTTTCACCCAGCTAAGAATATTTCCAGCAGATACCAGAGATTCTCACATTAGTGTGTTATGTTACACAGTACATATTCCAGGAGAAGCAAAACTTTTTTTTACACAAAACTGGAGTCCTTTCTTACAGTGGGAATGTCATTCACGCAGGACTGGAGTTACCTTACACAGAACTGGAGTGTTCTCATACAAAGGACTAGAAAAATGTAGTAAACGAAAAAGAATAGAAATTATTAGGTTTTAAAGTTCGTCCATAAACAGGCACAGCGTCTACCCACTGAGACTCACAAAACTCTATGTGGCAGATACCTTATTCTTGGTCGTCATAGTACTATGCTCTAACGAAAAAAAAACTGAACTTCCTCCAAATTACATACAACAAAATAGCGAGATTCATCCTGGACGTGAATTCAAGGAGGTAGTCCAACATGAAGGTCAGGCCTCAAGCACCTTTTATTATACTGCAATATAGGAGTGGAATAGATTGTCTGAACATGTCGAGACCAGTCTTAACATGAACCAGCACAGAAAGACAACTAAGAGCTTTCTAATGAATGAAACTACAGACAGGGAGGGGGGGGGTTGATTCCTGTATCGTTAACATTAGTGTACCTATTATATATAAAACTTATTTCCTCTTTTAATATTCAGTAGTGTATACTAAGATTAATTTATCTCTGTTCTACGTCTTTCTTGTAACTGCTTTCAGGTACTTGATCAGTGATTATTTTATTTCTATGATTATAGCCATGACTGATTTCTACTGTATCTAGTAATCAGGCTACTAACATGAGAATATTACAAAGACGCCAGTGGAAATATGACATTTTCTCTAATTTGTCTTGGGTTATCCTGGTCGGTAATTTACATATATGTTAGTATGTAAATTATAAAAAAAGGCACAATACCATGACTGGAACAATATACAGATAACCCGCACATAGAAGAGAGGAGCTTACGACGACGTTTCGGTCCAAGTCGGACCGAAACGTCGTCATAAGCTTCTCTCTTCTATGTGTGTTAGTATGTAAAACAACTGAAATCAACCAAGATTTATTTAATTATACTTATGTGTAACTACACCTAAATAGACTTATTTACAGCAGCAGGATTTGTCATTCCTGCGACTACACCTTTCTAACACAGACATGAACGTTTTCTAACACAGACGAACATTTTCTAACACAGAGATGAACATTTTCTAACAGACATGAACGTTTTCTAACACAGACGAACATTTTCTAACACAGAGATGAACATTTTCTAACAGACATGAACGTTTTCTAACACAGACGAACATTTTCTAACACAGAGATGAACATTTTCTAACAGACATGAACGTTTTCTAACACAGACGAACATTTTCTAACACAGAGATGAACATTTTCTAACAGACATGAACGTTTTCTAACACAGACGAACATTTTCTAACACAGAGATGAACATTTTCTAACAGACATGAACGTTTTCTAACACAGACGAACATTTTCTAACACAGAGATGAACATTTTCTAACAGACATGAACGTTTTCTAACACAGACGAACATTTTCTAACACAGAGATGAACATTTTCTAACAGATACGAACGTTCTCTAACACAGAAATGAACGTTTTCTTACACAGGATGTAACATTCAAGCAAAACAGGAGTTTTCTTACACATTCAAGCAAGGTTGGAGTTTTCGCAAATATTTTCCCCTGGATGTGAACCACAAAAACAGGGTAACATGTATTTCTATTCTCAGTGGCAGGGGGGATGGGGCAGCAGGAGGGAAGGGGCAGCAGGGGGGAAGAGGTAGCAGAGGTGCAAGGAAACTTGCCCATATGACTCTGCACCGGGAATCTATCCCGTAACCTTGCCATTGTGGGCTACGCATCACCACATGAAGGAGAGAACATAGGAAGGAGGAAGGTAAGGAAAACAACATAGGAGTGAGGGATGGGATGGAAGAGGAGGGAGAGAGGGATGAGGAGGGAGGGAGAGAGAGATGAGGAGGGAGGGAGAGAGGGATGAGGAGGGAGGGAGAGAGGGATGAGGAGGGAGGGAGAGAGGGATGAGGAGGGAGGGAGAGAGGGATGAGGAGGGAGGGAGGGAGGGAGGGAGAGAGGGCGGAGAGATACAGTGCCTGGCATGTAAGGATGCAGGAAGGGAACGCCCCTGCCCTCCCTGGAGGGAGGGAAGAATATGACCACAGACCAGGATAACAACACGGACAGGGGGCGTCTGTTTTCCAGAGTGGTTAGAGTTTTAGAGAGCGAGAGAGAGAGAGAGAAGAGAGAGAGAAGAGAGAGAGAAGAGAGAGAGAAGAGAGAGGAGAAGAGAGAGAGAGAGAGAGAGAGAGAGAGAGAGAGAGAGAGAGAGAGAGAGAGAGAGAGAGAGAGAGAGAGAGAGAGAGAGAGAGAGAGAGAGAGAGAGAGTGAGTTACAAAACTGGGTACGAGACACACAAATGCTCACACCTTGAATATACTCCACTGTTTTGGATTGCCTGCCTCTTTTCCCCTCCCCGTCACCTGGAGGTTACCTGGAGGTTATTCCGGGGATCAACGCCCCCGCGGCCCGGTCCATGACCAGGCCTCCCGATGGATCAGGGCCTGATCAACTACGACTTCAGGACAGAATAGAGAACAGAGCAAGACGACTCATCTCTCGCCTGGACCCGGCTTATAGATCTGTCATTCCAGCAGAGCCTTCAAGACCGGAGGTACGTGGGTTGCCTTACTGCTACGAACCAAATCAATGTTGTCAACGTACCACACTTGGTTCTACTTTGCGGACAATGAGAAGACAGCTGATATACCACTAGGCGAGCAGCAAACAGCAACTACACTCTGGCTGTACCCTTCCCAAGAACATCACTTCATCGGAAATCATTCATTCTAGAACTACTGGAGTCTGGAACACGCTGCAAAACATAACAATGATGAAATAGAGTCAAGTAACCATGTGAAATCGCTGGCCAGCAGCTGGCTTCAATTTCATCCTGGTTCCCATTTCACAAAAAACCCGCACTTAGGAGATTCAAACTTATGACGACGTTTCGGCAAGACAGACCTTTAACAAGTCACACAGAAGCATGGAGGGAAGGGAATCAAAATATATACCAGAAGGGTGCCGGGGACGAGAGTGGTTGACCGGGAAGAGGGAGCAGCAGTAATAGTAGTGGTAGCAGTAGTAGTAGTAGCAGCAACAGTAGTCAGTAGTAGTACTAGTAGTAGTAGTACTAGTACTAGAAGTAGTAGTAGTAGCAGCAGCAACAGCAGTAGTAGTAGTGGTAGTGGTGGTAGTAGTTTCAGTCTCAGTTTCCTAAGTAAGGTTTATTTGTGTATTGTTCCAGCCACGGTATTGTGACTTTTTTCTGCTCTCTATTGGCATGTTTCATAACAATAAAAAGGTTTACAAATGAACTGAAGTAGGTAACCTAACCCTGTATAAATGTTTGTGGAGAGAGAGAGAGAGAGAGAGAGAGAGAGAGAGAGAGAGAGAGAGAGAGAGAGAGAGAGAGAGAGAGAGAGAGAGAGAGAGAGAGAGAGAGAGAGAGAGAGAGAGAAAAGAAAGGTTACAGAAGGAAAATTAGGAATAAGGAGACAGAGGGAGGGAGAGGGTTCAAGAGGAATGGGTAGGTAGGTAGGTAGGGTGGAAAGGGTAGTTAGGTTGGGTGGGAGGGGTAGGCAGGTAGGGAGGGAGAGGAAGGAAGGAGGATATATATAAGGAAGGTGGGCACAGCAAAGGGGGGAGAGAATGGAAGAAGAGAACATAGAGGGTGGGAGGGGTGGAAGGAGGGAACAAAGGGAGAGAGGGATGGAAGGAGGGTACACAGAGGAAAGGAGGGATGAAAGGAAGGTACAGAGAGGGAGAGAGGGTTCAGAGAGGGAGGAAGGGAAGGCACATAGGAGGGAGAGAGGGGTAGCTGCTGGTTATTGTTCCTACCTGAAATCTACCTGGAGGTTATTCCGGGGATCAACGCCCCCACGACCCGGTCCACAAGGCCTCCCGGTGGATCAGGGCCTCATCAACCAAGGCTGTTATTGCTGGCCGCACGTAGTCCAACATATGAACCGCAGCCCGTCTGATCTGGCACCGACTATCTGTCCAGCTCCTTCTTCAAGGCAGCCAGGGACCTATTGGTAATTCCCCTTATGCTTGGTGGGAGGCTGTTGAACAGTCTTGGGCCCCGGACACTTATGGTGTTTTCTCTTAGTGAAACAATGGCGCCCCTACGTTTTATTGGGGGTATTTTGCACAGTCTGCCCAGTCTTTTACTTTCGTAGGGAGTGATTTCTGTGTGCAGATTCGGGACCATTCCTTTTAAGATTTTCCAAGTGTAGATTATGATGCATCTCTCTCGCCTACATTCCAGCGAGTACAAGTCAAGTGGTTCCAAGCGGTCCCAGTAGTTGAGGTGTTTGATAGAACTTATATGTGCAGTAAAGGTTCTCTGTACACTCTCTAGATCTGCAATTTCACCTGCTTTGAATGGAGATGTTAATGTACAGCAATATTCCAGCCTACAGAGAACAAGGGATTTAAAAAGGATCATCATTGGCTTGACATCTCTTGTTTTGAACGTTCTCATTATCCATCCTATAATTTTCTTTGCTGCAGTTGTGATCGTGGCACTGCTGTAATCTTTGAATGTGAGATCCTCAGACATTACTACTCCCAGGTCCCTTACATTATTGTATGATCAGAGTTTGTGGTATACTCAATTATAGTTATTATCCTCTCCAGTTTTCCATAACGGAGTAGTTGGAATTGTCTTCATTGAACATCATATTGTTCTCCGTTGCCCATTGGAAAACTTTGTTTATATCTTCTTGAAGGTTAACCGTGTCCTCAATAGATGACAATGACATCTAATGCAGATCCTAGTATCGTCTGCAAAGGATGACACGGTGCTGTGGATTACATTTCTGTCTACTAGTATGAGGAACAGGCTGGGGGCGAGTACTGTGCCTTGTGGAACAGTACTTTTCACTATGGCAGCTTCAGATTTAACTCTGTTGGCCATTACTTTTTGTGTGCGATTGGTTAGAAAGTTGTAGATCCATCTCCCCATTTTGCCAGTTATTCCTTTAGCACGTATTTTGTGCGCTATTATGCCATGCTCGCACTTGTCAAAAGCTTTTGCAAAGTCTGTGTATATTACAGTTGCATTCTGATTTTTCTCCAGTACATCCAAGGCCATATCATAGTGATCCAGCAGTTGTGAGAGGCAGGAGCCACCTGCTCTGAACCCAAGTTGCCCTGGATTGTGCAGTTTTTGGGAATCCAGGTGGTTTGCAATCGTGCTTCTTAGCACTCTTTTAAAGATTTTTTATGATATGGGACGTTAGAGCTATTTGTCTATACTTCTTAGCTAATGCTTTGCTGCCACCTTTATGGAGTGGGGCTATAACTGTTGCTTTCAGTGACTGGAATTTCACTCATGTGTAAGCTCCTTCTCCATAGTATACTTCGGCATGCGAAAGGGTTTTTTTGCAATTGTCAATGAACACAGAGTTCCACGAGTCTGGGCATGTTGTCAATGCCTTTCTCAAAGTCTATCGGATTTAGGGTAATGTCGGAAATCTGGCATACACTGATGGAGTTTTGAGGCTCATTTATGAAAAAAATCATTTGGATTATCAATCTTAAGACTGATTAGTGGCTCGTTAAACACAGAGTTGGACTGGGATTTCAGTATCTCACTCATTTCATTGTTGTCATCTGTGTAAGTCCCATCCTGTCTGAGTAAGGGCCCGATACAAGATATGGTATTTGCCTTGTTTTTGGCATACGAAAAGAAATATTTCGAATTTCTTTCAATTTCACTAATCGCTTTTAGCTCCTCCTTTCTCTCCTGGTTCCTGTAAGAGTTCTTTAACTTAAGTTCGATACTTTCCACTACCCTGGTCAGCGCTTCCTTCCGTTTATCAGATAATCTAGCGTTCTTGAGGAGCTCAGTGATTCCACTTTCTCTTCTGTAGAGTAGGGAGTGTTCCGAGGGTCAACGCCCCCGCTGCCCGGTCCCAGGCCAGGCTTCCTGGTGAATCACGGCCTTATCAACCAGGCTGTTACTGCTAGTCGCACTCAGTCCAACGTACGAACCACAGCGTAACTTATTAGAAACTGACTTTAGGAACTTATCCAGGTCTCTCTCGACCACAGCTAGTTGTCTATTAAATAGCCTTGGGCCCCTTACACTTATTGTGTTCTCTAAGTACTCTCAACAAGCCAGCTCATCATTAAGAGTACTTGGAAACATTTGTCAAATTTCTTGCGTTCGTGGAGGGGGATTTGTGCAAGCAGATGTGTGGCCAATCTTTCAGGTACAAATTATGATGCAGCTTGTTGTTCTAAGGAGTACAGTCTGGTTTGTAAAGTCTGGCCTCATGCCTGGTATATACCCTAACCCCTTCCCTTCCAGGATGACACCAACACCACCTGGATGACACCGACAACACCAGGATGACACCAACAACACCAGGATGACACCAACAACACCAGGATGATACCAACAACACCAGGATGATACCAGCAACACCAGGGTGGCACCAACAATACCCAGGACGACATCAACAACACCAGGATGACATCAACAACACCAGGATGACACCAACAACACCAGGGTGACACCACCAACACCAGGATGACACCAACAACACCAGGGTGACACCAACAACACCAGGGTGACACCAACAACACCAGGGTGACACCAACAACACCAGGGTGACACCAGCAACACCCAGGGTGACACCAACACCCAGGGTGACACCAACAACACCCAGGGTGACACCAACAACACCCAGGGTGACACCAACAACACCCAGGGTGACACCAGCAACACCCAGGGTGACACCAGCAACACTAGGATGACACCAACAACACCCAGGATAACACGAACAACACCCAGGATAACACCAACACCCAGGATAACACCAACACCCAGGATAACACCAACACCCAGGATAACACCAACAACACCCAGGATAACACCAACAACACTCAGGATAACACCAACACCCAGGATAACACCAACAACACCCAGGATAACCCCAACACCCAGGATAACACCAACAACACCCAGGATAACACCAACAACACCCAGGATAACACCAACAACACCCAGGATAACACCAACAACACCCAGGATAACACCAACAACACCCAGGATAACACCAACAACACCCAGGATAACACCAACAACACCCAGGATAACACCAACAACACTCAGGATAACACCAACACCCAGGATAACACCAACAACACCCAGGATAACACCAACACCCAGGATAACACCAACAACACCCAGGATAACACCAACAACACCCAGGATAACACCAACAACACCCAGGATAACACCAACAACACCCAGGATAACACCAACAACACCCAGGATAACACCAACAACACCCAGGATAACACCAACAACACCCAGGATAACACCAACAACACTCAGGATAACACCAACACCCAGGATAACACCAACAACACCCAGGATAACACCAACACCCAGGATAACACCAACAACACCCAGGATAACACCAACAACACCCAGGATAACACCAACAACACCCAGGATAACACCAACAACACCCAGGATAACACCAACACCCAGGATAACACCAACAACACCCAGGATAACACCAACAACGCCCAGGATAACACCAACAACGCCCAGGATAACACCCAGGATGACACAATTCAGGATAACACTAACATAATTAGTACCTCAGAGACTCATTACCCCAAACTTCTCATCTTGAACAGTTCTTCTGACTACTGGACTGAAGAAACCTTTGGCTGGCGAAACGTTTCCTCATTAAAGATACCCAAACGCTGCACAAGAGTCTCATTCTTCACACCAAGAGATGCCGAGATAATGATGATCCTCTACAAGTCAGCTCCATTGAAGAAAGGAGAAATTCCAGACCTGGAGTGTGTGCACAGAGCCTTCACTGCTCGCATAGATTAAGTTAAGCACCTAAATTACTGGGAACTTTTGAAGTCCCTCGCTCTGTGGCCCTTAGAACTTAGGCGAGAAAGATACATTATAATCTACGCCTGGAAAATTTTTATAGTAAATGGTCCTAAACCTGTACACACAAATAATTTCCCCTGAAAGAGGCTTGGCAGACGGTGCCAGATCTCCCAGTGAAAAGCCGAGGTGCAACGAGTGCGCTGAGGAAAAACTCAGTATGAAGGGACCAAGACTTTTCAATACCCTCCCTTCATACATTAGGTGGATTACCAAGAGACCCCGGATGGTCTTCAAAAAAGAACTGGACAAGATTCTCAAGTTTATTCTTGATCAGTCGGACTGCTGGACTTCATGCGGCTAGCACAAACAGCCTAGTGGATCAGATCATCCACAGGGAGGTCTGGCATGGGAAAAGGAAGCGGGATATTTTCCATGTAGTACCCAGTATGACACCCATACCAGTATACTAGTACCCAGGATGACACCCATACCAGTATACTAGTACCCAGGATGACACCCATACCAGTCTACTAACACCCAAGATGACACCCATACCAGTCTACTAGTATCCAGGATGACACCCATAACAGTCTACTAGAACATAAGAACATAAGAAAGAAGGAACACTGCAACAGGCCTACTGACCCATGCGGAGAAGGTCCATGTCCTCCCCTCCCCGGATTAGCCAAATGAGCCATCCAGTCTGGTCACCTCCACTCAAGGAAGGAGCACTGCACCTGACCCAGCAGCACAAGCTAGTCTGGTCCAACTCACACACACCCACTCATGTATTTATCTAACCTATTTTTAAAACTACACAACGTTTTAGCCTCAATAACTGTACTCGGGAGTTTGTTCCACTCATCCACAACTCTATTACCAAACCAGTGCTTTCCTATATCCTTCCTGAATCTGAATTTTTCCAACTTGAAACGATTGCTGCGAGTCCTGTCTTGGCTGGAAATTTTCAGCACGCTATTTACATCCCCTTTATTTATTCCTGTTTTCCATTTATACACCTCGATCATATCCCCCCTAATTCTACGCCTTTCGAGAGAGTGCAGATTCAGGGTCCTCAGTCTATCCTCATAGGGAAGATTTCTGATACATGGGATCATCTTTGTCATCCACCTCTGTACGTTTTCCAGAGCATTTATATCCATTCTGTAATACGGTGACCAGAACTGTGCAGCATAATCTAAATGAGGCCTAACCAAGGATACATAGAGTTGAAGAACAACCTGAGGACTTCTATTATTTATACTTCTAGATATGAAGCCAAGAATTCTGTTAGCTTTATTGCGAACACTAATGCACTGTTGTCTTGGTTTTAGATTACTGCTAACCAGAACTCCTAAATCCTTTTCGCGATCAGTAGTATTAAGATCTACATTATTTAGTTTATATGTGGCATGGTTATTTTCCTGTCCAACATTTAGAACTTTGCATTTGTCTATATTAAACTGCATCTGCCACTTCTCCGACCATTGCACCAGTCTATTCAAATCATCCTGGAGTGCTCTAGCACCCAGGATGACATCCAGAACAGTGTACTAGCAGGCAGGGTGACAGAGCAGTCTACTAACACAGGTGCCAGGTGAACAAGGGGAAGCAGGTGCAGCGAGCCCTTGAATCAAATCCAGAATGTTTACCAAGTGAGCCACAAGGATTTAGAGAAGATGGGGAGGACTGGGGAGATGGGGAGGACTGGGGAGATGGGGAGGACTGGAGAGATGGGGAGGACTGGAGAGGTAGGGAGGAGGTTGTGGTCCAGGAAAAAAGTCAGGGGAGGCGTTGTGATTGAGAAGGAAGGTGGGGTGGGGAGAAAGGATGGGGGGAGGTCTGGGGAGGAAGGAGGTGGCTGTGGTCTGGGGAGAAAGGAGGTGGTTGTGGTCTGGGGAGGAAGGAGGTGGTTGTGGTCTGGGGAGGAAGGAGGTGGTTGTGGTCTGGGGAGGAAGGAGGTGGTTGTGGTCTGAGGAGGAAGGAGGTGGTTGTGGTCTGGGGAGGAAGGAGGTGGTTGTGGTCTGGGGAGGAAGGAGGTGGTTGTGGTCTGGGGAGGAAGGAGGTGGTTGTGGTCTGGGGAGGAAGGAGGTGGTTGTGGTCTGGGGAGGAAGGAGGTGGTTGTGGCCTGGGAAGGAAGGAGGTGGTTGTGGTCAAGGAAGGAAGGTGGTCGTTGTGGTCTGGGAAGGAAGGAGGTGTTGTGGTCTGGGGAGGAAGATGGTTGTGGTCTAGGGAGGAAGGTGGTGGTTGTGGTTTGGGAAGGAAGGTGTTGTGGTCTGGGAAGGAAGGTGTTGTGGTCTGAGAAAGAATGTGTTGTGGTCTGGGAAAGAATGTGTTGTGGTCTGGGAAGGAAGGTGTTGTGGTTTGAGAAGGAAGGTGTTGTGGTTTGAGAAGGAAGGTGTTGTGGTTTGAGAAGGAAGGTGTTGTGGTTTGAGAAGGAAGGTATTGTGGTTTGAGAAGGAAGGTATTGTGGTTTGAGAAGGAAGGTATTGTGGTTTGAGAAGGAAGGTATTGTGGTTTGAGAAGGAAGGTATTGTGGTTTGAGAAGGAAGGTGGTGGTGTGGTCTGGGAAGGAAGGTGCTGTGGTCTGGGAAGGAAGGTGCTGTGGTCTGGGAAGGAAGGTGTTGTGGTCTAGGAAGGAAGGTGTTGTGGTCTAGGAAGGAAGGTGTTGTGGTCTAGGAAGGAAGGTGTTGTGGTCTGGGAAGGAAGGTGTTGTGGTCTGGGAAGGAAGGTGGTGTTGTGGTCTGGGAAGGAAGGTGGTGTTGTGGTCTGGGAAGGAAGGTGTTGTGGTTTGAGAAGGAAGGTGGTGTTGTGGTCTGGGAAGGAAGGTGCTGTGGTCTGGGAAGGAAGGTGTTGTGGTCTAGGAAGGAAGGTGTTGTGGTCTGGGAAGGTGTTGTGGTCTGGGAAGGAAGGTGGTGTTGTGGTCTGGGAAGGAATGAGGGGTTGTGGTCTGGGGAGAAAGGAGAGGTTGTGGTCTGGGGAGGAAGGAGGGAGTTGTGTTCTGGGGAGGAAGGAGGGAGTTGTGTTCTGGGGAGGAAGGAGAGAGTTGTGGTCTGAGGAGGAAGGAGTTGTGGTCTGAGGAGGAAGGAGTTGTGGTCTGAGGAGGAAGGAGTTGTGGTCTGAGGAGGAAGGAGAGAGTTGTGGTCTAGGGAGGAAGGAGGGGGTTGTGTTCTGAGGAGGAAGGTGGGGGTTGTGTTCTGGGGTGGAAGGAGGGGGTTGTGGTCTGGGGAGGAAGGAGTTGTGGTCTGAGGAGGAAGGAGAGAGTTGTGGTCTGAGGAGGAAGGAGAGAGTTGTGGTCTGAGGAAGATGGAGGGAGTTGTGGTCTGAGGAGGAAGGAGGGAGTTGTGGTCTGAGGAGGAAGGAGGGGGTTGTGTTCTGAGGAGGAAGGAGGGGGTTGTGTTCTGGGGAGGAAGGAGGGGGTTGTGTTCTGGGGAGGAAGGAGGGGGTTGTGGTCTGAGGAGGAAGGAGGGGGTTGTGTTCTGAGGAGGAAGGAGGGAGTTGTGGTCTGAGGAGGAAGGAGGGGGTTGTGTTCTGAGGAGGAAGGAGGGGGTTGTGTTCTGGGGAGGAAGGAGGGGGTTGTGGTCTGGGGAGGAAGGAGGGAGTTGTGGTCTGAGGAGGAAGGAGGGGGTTGTGTTCTGGGTAGGGAGGGGGGGGTGTGGTCTGGGGAGGAAGGAGGGGGTTGAGGTCTGGGTAGGAAGGAGGGGGTTGAGGTCTGGGAAGGAAGGAGGGGGTTGTGGTCTGATAAGGAAGGAGTTGTGGTCTGAGGTCTGGAAAGGATGGAGGAGGGGGTTGTGGTCTAGGAAATAAGGAGTTGTGGTCTGGGAAGGAAGGATGGGTTGTGGTTGGAGAAGGAATGAGGTGGTTGTGGTCTGGGAGGGAAGGAGGCAGTTGTGGTCTGGAAGGGAAGGAGGCAGTTGTGGTCTGGGAGGGAAGGAGGCAGTTGTGGTCTGGGAGGGAAGGAGGCAGTTGTGGTCTGGGAGGGAAGGAGGTGGCTGTAGTCTGGGAGGGACAAAGATGGTTGTGGTCTGGGAGGAAAGGAGGTGGTTGTGGTCTGGGAGGAAAGGAGGTGGTTGTGGTCTGGGAGGAAAGGAGGTGGTTGTGGTCTGGGAGGAAAGGAGGTGGTTGTGGTCTGGGAGGAAAGGAGGTGGTTGTGGTCTGGGAGGAAAGGAGGTGGTTGTGGTCTGGGAGGGAAGGAGGTGGTTGTGGTCTTGGAAGGAAGGAGAGGGTTGCTGTTTTTGGCTAGGAAGGAGGGACTGATGTTTGGGAAAGAAGAAGGGGTTGATATCTGGGGAGGTGAGGGGTTGTGGTTAATTTCCCACATAGCAATCTTCTCAGTTGACTTCGAAGAAGCCACCGACGCCATGCACATGCATTCTGCTCTAGGCGTATACTCGTGGAATTCCATATTCATCAAAAATCTTAAGAAACCACTCTCTCTGTCTGACCTTTATTGTTTTATGGAGACACAGAAGTCAATGTAGTCATTGAATACCACTGCTATTGCCCCATTTTACAAAAGATGCAGTTAAGCAATTGCAAAAAAAAAAAAAATGATGACCATTAACCTTAACTACACATACAAAAATATTGATAGGGCCCTAAGAAACGACTGCCAGTCACACTTGCACAATAACAGGGTAGCACGAGTTTAGGGTAGGTCGCTCCTGCCATTCACAACTGATAGATTATTACAATGCTGTTCTGGATGCTCTGGAAGACAACAGAAAATTTAACTAAAAGTTGTGGTTATTTAGTACTGGATGCATTTCGTGCTGGTGGATCTAGAGAATAGTTTCGTGATTGTGTGTGCCTTTCTGCTGATGTAAATACATGTCGCCATTGAGATCTGAAAAGCTAGTAATCTTTTAACATGTTAAGATTTAGCATGAACATTCAAAGTAGCCTCTCCAAAACTGTTTGATTTCTAACCATTTACTTTGCCCCACACACAGCCAGGTAAGTACACTGAGAATCCTTGTTAGTAGCATTTCTTGATAAGTGTACCCTTACAGTCTTCTTTCTCTCTCCATAATATTTTGCATTTGTTTTTGCCATCAGACAACCCGGGTATCAATATTTCAGGTAACTGTCGAACAAGAAGCAAACTAAAATTTACAAGAAAATAAAATCAGACATTATTATGAATTATTATAACAGGAAAAAAATAGACACGAATGCAGGAGTTTAGCACACCTAAGTTAAAGGGTTATCAAAGCTTTTTCCTTGGGTAAAATTGAAAAGGGATTGGGCAAATAATTTTGTTAGTGGATTTGGGTTTCAGAAAGACGTGCCTAGTATGGGCGAGTAGGCTGCTACAGCGTTCCTCCATTATTATATTCTTATGTTTAATGAAACGTTTCCTTCCTCCAGCCCTGATCACTTCAAATATAGGAGTATTATGTGAGAAAACCGGCTATATAGAAGGGCAGGAAAATACTATAGTACAAATGGTTTCTAGGTGTAATGCGCCTCGAATGTAAAGGGGTTTATCTTGCATCTCTTACATCACCGGGAAGCATGTTCTAAGATCATATGGATGGGGCAGTCTAGTACTTAGCAGAGGTGGTAAGGTTGTGGATATGTTGTAAGCGAGAGCTTTTCCAACGATGGTGTTGAGGGTAGCGTTGAGTGACGGTACAAGAGAGTGGTGTCGCCTCAGATCTGGTTCCCTGTAGATCAGTTTAATATCTTTACAACGCATGAAAGCCGGGCTGCGAGAGTTTTACCTATTCTCGCAGTCTGGCTCTGGGCAAACCTTGTCTGGTGAAGGTCTGGTCAACCAGGCTGATGCAGTTGATGGCCTACTTGGTGAAGGTAATTGTCGAATTTTCTCTTGAAAACTTTTACACATGTCCCGGCAGTTTCTAATAGCTTCTGGTACAATGTTGAATAGACCGGGCAAACATACGTTAATAGAGTGTTCTTCTGGGCCAGTAATGACTCTGCTTTTCACTGGGGTTATTGCACAATTCTTCACATATCTCTCACTGCGTAGTATGTAGATTTGGGACTAGGCGTTCAATCATCATGTATCTCTCTCTCCTCCAATTCAGAGAGTATATATTCAAAATTTTGAGACATTCCCAGCAGTTTAAATGCCTTATTATGTCTATAAACGCCTTGCACGATCTCTGCATCTATTCCAACTCTGATATCTTACCTTGAATGGAGCCGTTAACACCGAACAACAATCTAAGCAAAACAGAACAAGTGATTTGAACAGTGTTAACATTGGTATTACTTCCCTAACTTTAAAAATTCTCGTTATCCACCCAGTCATTTTCATGACATTTACCTTAGTGTTTTTAAAAGTCACATTACATTAATACACCCAGGTCAATCACTTGTCGCTTTCCTTTTAATTTATGACCCTCTTGCATTTTGCATACAGTGCCTTTTTCGAGTTCTTTTCTTTCAACACCATGTTATTATCTACTTCTCACTGGAAGACTGTCATTTGATGACTTCATCAGTTCTGTCCAGTTCTATCCCTCCTTGTGACCTCTTTACTGTCACATAAATAGAAACAATCATAGCATTTTGTAATGTGTTGAATAATAATAGCATCCTGGTTATCATGGTTATACAGGAAAATTACTGAACCGACCTGTCGATCTTGTGTCTGATTGTTTGCAGACTTTGCAAGGAATTTCATAAATAGCGGAACATCAACAAATGTTCCCATTTTTTTTTTTGCGACCGCTGGTAATGCAATTACCTATTTTCTTATGATAATGGATTCAATTAGGCTGTGATTAAATACAGAATATTCCTTGTTCTTGCACACATTTGGGGGTAAAGCAATAGCTATTTATTGTTGGAATTCATCATGTCACAATAAATTTTCCTGTTTGTTCTATAGTAACTAGTAATGGCTCTTGAATGATACACTGAACTATTCTAGTATTTGAAATGCATCCTTAGTACGAGGATATCACTTATACTCCTAACCTCTTAACTGTAAGTCATATTTCCCAGTCTGGACATTAAGTACCAATACAATATGAGAATGAGAACAGATTGCACCTCACACACAGCTGTGTGTTACTGCCATGTTGACTATTGTTGGCAAATTTACTTTAAACAATGAGGATATCCTCGGGCTCTCCAGAGTGGGTGAGGAATTTACACTGGTTCAAGTTCTTCGTATTATCCGCAAGTGTGTGACAAGTGGACATTCGATTCTGCAATGTTGAAATTTGTGTCACTGCTTATTTTCACTTTTTTTTTAAATTGAAGAAACTTGAATAAAGATACAGTGAGCAGATACACAGAGGGAACAGTAAACATTTATATTTCTCTGCCATATTCCATCATACAGAATTGGTTTCGTACATCAAGTAATGAAATCTGGCAGCCTCAGTTGAGAGACCATACCTGAAGGATACCTGAGGAATGCTTCCGAGGGTCAGCGTCCACGCGGCTCGGTCCCAGACCAAACCTCCCTGTGGATAATCTGATCAACTAGGCTATTGGCTAGCCGCATGAATTATTATAATTAAAATAAAAGAAGCGCTAAGCCACAAGGGCTTAGCCGCATGAAGTTCAACGTATTCGCCACAGCCCGGGAGCTGTTGGTAATTCCCCTTATGTATGAATTATGTATGAAGGGAGGGTATTGAAAAGCCTTGGTCCCATCACACTTACTGAGTTTTTCCTTATGTATTCAGTATGCTCGTGCTTTTCATTGTGGGCATTTGGTACCATCTACCAAGTCTCTTTCATGAGGAATAACTTCGTGTGCGCAGATTTGGGACCAGATGTAGATTATAACGTATCTTTCTCGCCTACATTCCAAGGATTACACATCGAAGGACTTTCAAGTGTTTTCAGTAATTTAAGTGCTTAACTGAATCTACACGAGCAGTGAAATTTCTCTGCACATACTCCAGGTCTTCAATTTCACTTGCCTGGAACGGAGCTCCTAGGGTACAGTAGTACTCTAGCTGAGACAGAGTACAAGTTTACTTGAGATTGTGATAATGACACTGTTGTTATCCTTGAAAATATATTCTGCCATAATCACCTCTAAGTCCCTCACATTAGTCTCACACTCTACTGAGTAATTCAAACTTATTTTACACCCCGTTCCAGTCACTGAAGCTTGTCATCATTGACCATCATACTGTCGTTAGTGAGTTGTGCAACTGCTGAAATTCCATTTGATTACTAATCTTGCTTCTTAAGATTCTATCGAAGATTTTGATATTGTGAGACGTCGGAGCCATCTTTTTTTTTTTTTTTGCGACAGTTTTACTGTTACCTTTGTAGAATGGGCAATCACTGGCTTTTTCAAAATCAAGTGGGGGGTTAAAGTTATTTCAGAAATTGTGGAAATGTTGGGTTTTGAGTCTCCTTCATAAAACACACATTTGGACTGCCAATTTGACTGATTAATGGTCACTGAACACAGTTACATTGTGACTAATATTTCACTCATTTCTTTGTTATCGTCAGTGTAGATTCCATCTCCTTTAAGCAAGGACCGGTACTATAGATTTTGCCCTGAATTTTTATTTTCTAATTTCATTCATGGATCTTTGTTTTCTATCTCTCCTGGGCCTTGTATGATGCATTCAGTTTGAGCTCAGTTTTTTTTTTCATTTTTCATTCTTCATAAAGACTGAAGTCTTTTACAAGTTCTGTTATTCTCTGTCTTCACCTATACAGGAAGCACTTCATTTTTTCTAACGTGTAGCTTTTCATCTTTTCTGTTCTTGAAGGTTCTAGCACTATTGAGTTCATCTCTCAGGATACTTACTGATTCAAATCCATATAAATTAATTTTTCTTCCCAGCATATTTCAGTAAGGTCATGATTTATATGATCCTTAATGCTGTCGTGATCGGTTGTATTTTGCTGCTGACTTGCGTGTACGGAAGTTTCTGTCTCGATTAGGATGTGGTCTGAAATCGTTGTTTTTTGACACCATTATATTCCGCACCAGATCCTCATTGTGTATATAAGGTCAAGGATATCTCCTCAGGTTGGACTTGTTATTTTCTGGCTTAAGGAAAATTTATTGCAGGGTATATTTGATAGGTATTGAGAGTTTTCCTACTATCTCAGGCCAGCCCTGGGCCAGCTTTGTTTCGTGCTTACCTGGTTAACCAGGCTGCTAATGCCGACGGGCCGCTGGCCTGCACGTCCACCAAAACCTGACTGATCTGGTACTTGGTGGAGGTACTTGTTAAGTTTCTACTTCAAGATTTCTACATTTGTTCCGGCAGTGTTTCTGCATCTTCATGCAAAATGTTAAAAAGTCTGGGATCATGGATGCTGATACAATGTTTTCTTATTGTGCCCATAATGTCCCTGTTTTTCACTGAGTTTATTTTACTTTTCTTCATTATCTCTTGCTCCAGTGTGTTGCTATCACTCTAAGATTTGGGAATAGGTCCTTAAGTACTTTTGCAGCTACTGAAAATCTCAAGGGAACATTGCTTCAGAGCAGGCTGCTCCTGCCTCTACCTGGATTACAGCAGTGTTGCTATTACAAGCACAATGAAATTATTATAATCAAAAAGAAGCACTAAGCCACAAGGGCTATACAGCGCTGCAGGGTAGGGAAGGAAGCGAGGGTATTAGGTGGTAGAAGGGGGGAGGGATGATCAGTAGGTTACAGAAAACAGCGGGGCAGGGGATAGTGCGGGGGTAGAGGGTAGCAAGAGATTGAGGTAGAAAGGGCTGAAGGTATCAGAGTTTGTGAAGTCAGTTGTTGTCAAAAAGTCAATGAGAGTCCGGATGAAAGGTGGGTCCATCAGCAAGAAGGGAAGGTAAAGAGAGAGCAGCGGAGCGACGACGTTGGAAGTATATTCTGCGCGCTCGTTGATAAAGTGGGTGTCAGCATAGTTGCTGATCCTCCTTTACATGTGTTGTATGCATAGATTAGATGAGCATTATAGTACCATCCATGTGTTTATATAGAAGATCCCTTAGGCCTGTGACTGTATGATGTCACGGGATGCAGTGAGCGAGTGAGACAAGCTACCTCGGCCTCAGTCGACACATAGGCATAGTAGAAGACAGGACACGGCAGGCTGGGCTCCATCTCCCATTACCACAGACTGACAATATATATCGTTACCATCCAACAAGTGTGTCTACCTTCAACCCTCTTATCTCCTTACCGAACCCCATACGACAATTTGGTGACAGTGGTGTGGGCGTAAAATTGATGATTACGCCAATGTATGGAGATTTCTTTCGACCAGCAAGACGGCCATTTCGTGTCGCCAGTAGGCCAACCTAGCCAAGCCAGCTACCTCAATCAAGCATCTACCAGCCACTACATTATTCACTGGTCAGTCTCTTTGTATTAGTGTTTATCTGCTTATTTGCATCACTCCCGAGGGGTTGACCCGAGTTTGCAAAATAAGCCAGCAACCAGTCTGTGGTGAGGGAGTCAGTCCAGCCTAGCCTACTCCATCCAGCTTTGCGTGCCTGAGAAGCCAGCTTTCCACCCCTGCTGTGCTCATCGTCAGAAATTATCAAGCTATTCTGTGTGAAGAGTTAAGATAAGCCACCCAGCAACTAACCCAGGTGTCTTACCCCAGTACTCAACCAAGCCACGTGGGTACAGTCTTCTCATCGCTTTGTGCTCCAAGTTCTAGCCATTCTGAGTGCTTTTTCATCCCTGTGGTGTTGTGGTATTTTGTGGGTTTGTTTTTAAGCCAGTCGGCTTAGAAATATCTTCGTGCCAGTGAGGGTGTCCTCAGTGAGGCTTACACTGTTCATCCCATAGGCCCAGTTACCACGCGGTCTCGGCCTTAGCCCTGTTTCAGCCCACCCACCCAACCACTCAACACCGGCCCCAGCTGCCTCACTCAGCCATTAACCCACTCACCCAACCTCTACCATTGTTTTGGTACACTACTACGGGTTCCAGAACCATATTTTAAGGACCACATAGCGGGTCAAGAGCTAGAGTGTGTCTTTCGCCAGTGGCGCCACTGTTGAAAGCCTCCTGTGTGAAGTCTATCGTCGATATATGCGCAATTCTATGATCACGTGAGGACAGTAGCCAGCCGCAAGAAGACATAAACAATCCTCCAACTTTCCACCATCTACCTAATTCTTCACCAAGTCGCTACAGTGATAATATTTTTCATAGAGACATTTGCGAGTATTGAGACATTTCTTTTTGTTTCCAGTGATTTTTCTTAGTGACATTCAGTGACTCTCGATTAGACTCAGTGTTTATTATACACTGTTTGCAATATTTTTTTATCTTCTTAATTCAGTGTTAATTTTTGTGCTATTATTTTATGCCTGTTGTGTTTTGTTTCTTTTTTTATATACTTGAAGTACCTTAGCGTTTTCCTTTGTTGTGTGTGCAACATATAATTTATTTTTTTTTTTTATTATCACACTGGCCGATTCCCACCAAGGCAGGGTGGCCCGAAAAAGAAAAACTTTCACCATCATTCACTCCATCACTGTCTTGCCAGAAGGGTGCTTTACACTACAGTTTTTAAACTGCAACATTAACACCCCTCCTTCAGAGTGCAGGCACTGTACTTCCCATCTCCAGGACTCAAGTCCGGCCTGCCGGTTTCCCTGAATCCCTTCATAAATGTTACTTTGCTCACACTCCAACAGCACGTCAAGTATTAAAAACCATTTGTCTCCATTCACTCCTATCAAACACGCTCACGCATGCCTGCTGGAAGTCCAAGCCCCTCGCACACAAAACCTCCTTTACCCCCTCCCTCCAACCCTTCCTAGGCCGACCCCTACCCCGCCTTCCTTCCACTACAGACTGATACACTCTTGAAGTTATTCTGTTTCGCTCCATTCTCTCTACATGTCCGAACCACCTCAACAACCCTTCCTCAGCCCTCTGGACAACAGTTTTGGTAATCCCGCACCTCCTCCTAACTTCCAAACTACGAATTCTCTGCATTATATTCACACCACACATTGCCCTCAGACATGACATCTCCACTGCCTCCAGCCTTCTCCTCGCTGCAACATTCATCACCCATGCTTCACACCCATATAAGAGCGTTGGTAAAACTATACTCTCATACATTCCCCTCTTTGCCTCCAAGGACAAAGTTCTCTGTCTCCACAGACTCCTAAGTGCACCACTCACTCTTTTTCCCTCATCAATTCTATGATTCACCTCATCTTTCATAGACCCATCCGCTGACACGTCCACTCCCAAATATCTGAATACGTTCACCTCCTCCATACTCTCTCCCTCCAATCTGATATTCAATCTTTCATCACCTAATCTTTTTGTTATCCTCATAACCTTACTCTTTCCTATATTCACCTTTAATTTTCTTCTTTTGCACACCCTACCAAATTCATCCACCAATCTCTGCAGCTTCTCTTCAGAATCTCCCAAGAGCACAGTGTCATCAGCAAAGAGCAGCTGTGACAACTCCCACCCTGTGTGTGATTCTTTATCTTTTAACTCCACGCCTCTTGCCAAGACCCTCGCATTTACTTCTCTTACAACCCCATCTATAAATATATTAAACAACCACGGTGACATCACACATCCTTGTCTAAGGCCTACTTTTACTGGGAAAAAATTTCCCTCTTTTCTACATACTCTAACTTGAGCCTCACTATCCTTGTAAAAACTCTTCACTGCTTTCAGTAACCTACCTCCTACACCATACACTTGCAACATCTGCCACATTGCCCCCCTATCCACCCTGTCATACGCCTTTTCCAAATCCATAAATGCCACAAAGACCTCTTTAGCCTTATCTAAATACTGTTCACTTATATGTTTCACTGTAAACACCTGGTCCACACACCCCCTACCTTTCCTAAAGCCTCCTTGTTCATCTGCTATCCTATTCTCCGTCTTACTCTTAATTCTTTCAATTATAACTCTACCATACACTTTACCAGGTACACTCAACAGACTTATCCCCCTATAATTTTTGCACTCTCTTTTATCCCCTTTGCCTTTATACAAAGGAACTATGCATGCTCTCTGCCAATCCCTAGGTACCTTACCCTCTTCCATACATTTATTAAATAATTGCACCAACCACTCCAAAACTATATCCCCACCTGCTTTTAACATTTCTATCTTTATCCCATCAATCCCGGCTGCCTTACCCCCTTTCATTTTACCTACTGCCTCACGAACTTCCCCCACACTCACAACTGGCTCTTCCTCACTCCTACAAGATGTTATTCCTCCTTGCCCTATACACGAAATCACAGCTTCCCTATCTTCATCAACATTTAACAATTCCTCAAAATATTCCCTCCATCTTCCCAATACCTCTAACTCTCCATTTAATAACTCTCCTCTCCTATTTTTAACTGACAAATCCATTTGTTCTCTAGGCTTCCTTAACTTGTTAATCTCACTCCAAAACTTTTTCTTATTTTCAACAAAATTTGTTGATAACAGCTCACCCACTCTCTCATTTGCTCTCTTTTTACATTGCTTCACCACTCTCTTAACCTCTCTCTTTTTCTCCATATACTCTTCCCTCCTTGCATCACTTCTACTTTGTAAAAACTTCTCATATGCTAACTTTTTCTCCCTTACTACTCTCTTTACATCATCATTCCACCAATCGCTCCTCTTCCCTCCTGCACCCACTTTCCTGTAACCACAAACTTCTGCTGAACACTCTAACACTACATTTTTAAACCTACCCCATTCCTCTTCGACCCCATTGCCTATGCTCTCATTAGCCCATCTACCCTCCAATAGCTGTTTATATCTTACCCTAACTGCCTCCTCTTTTAGTTTATAAACCTTCACCTCTCTCTTCCCTGATGCTTCTATTCTCCTTGTATCCCATCTACCTTTTACTCTCAGTGTAGCTACAACTAGAAAGTGATCTGATATATCTGTGGCCCCTCGATAAACATGTACATCCTGAAGTCTACTCAACAGTCTTTTATCTACTAATACATAATCCAACAAACTACTGTCATTTCGCCCTACATCATATCGTGTATACTTATTTATCCTCTTTTTCTTAAAATATGTATTACCTATAACTAAACCCCTTTCTATACAAAGTTCAATCAAAGGGCTCCCATAATCATTTACACCTGGCACCCCAAACTTACCTACCACACCCTCTCTAAAAGTTTCTCCTACTTTAGCATTCAGGTCCCCTACCACAATTACTCTCTCACTTGGTTCAAAGGCTCCTATACATTCACTTAACATCTCCCAAAATCTCTCTCTCTCCTCTGCATTCCTCTCTTCTCCAGGTGCATACACGCTTATTATGACCCACTTCTCGCATCCAACCTTTACTTTAATCCACATAATTCTCGAATTTACACATTCATATTCTCTTTTCTCCTTCCATAACTGATCATTTAACATTACTGCTACCCCTTCCTTTGCTCTAACTCTCTCAGATACTCCAGATTTAATCCCATTTATTTCCCCCCACTGAAACTCTCCTACCCCCTTCAGCTTTGTTTCGCTTAGAGCCAGGACATCCAACTTCTTTTCATTCATAACATCAGCAATCATCTGTTTCTTGTCATCTGCACTACATCCACGCACATTTAAACAACCCAGTTTTATAAAGTTTTTCTTCTTCTCTTTTTTAGTAAATGTATACAGGAGAAGGGGTTACTAGCCCATTGCTCCCGGCATTTTAGTCGCCTCATACGACACGCATGGCTTACGGAGGAAAGATTCTTTTCCACTTCCCCATGGACAATAGAAGAAATAAAAAAGAACAAGAGCTATTTAGAATAAGGAGAAAAACCTAGATGTATGTATATATATATATGCATGTGCGTGTCTGTGAAGTGTGACCAAAGTGTAAGTAGGAGTAGCAAGATATCCCTGTTATCTAGCGTGTTTATGAGACAGAAAAAGAAAACCAGCAATCCTACCATCATGCAAAACAGTTACAGGTTTTTGTTTCACAGTCATCTGGCAGGACGGTAGTACTTCCCTGGGTGGTTGCTGTCTACCAACCTACTACCTACATATAAGTAGTATAGAACTTGTGTTTACATTTCAGAATCACCTAGTGTTCTCAGTATTCCAGTGAAGTAATTCAGTAATTTATTACCTTGTATTCTGCATCACAACTCAGTGTTGTCTGTTACATTTTTATCCCAGCATTTATGTAGTCTTGCCAGTTTATTACATTTTTTCTCTGTGTGTTGAACATTTTTGTGTTAATTCTTTTCATTCAGCCAGTGTCTAATTTGTTTTATTTCCACAGACAATAGTGCTATTATTTTGTGCAAGCAAGAAATTATTTTCCAAATTTTTTCACACATCAAGTTTCATAGCAAGAAAATTCTAGTATTGTGTTTATGTTGATGTGTTGTGTCCTGCATCACTGTAAGTGTTCAAACCATTTTGTTCTGTGTTTTTGCACCTATTATTTTTCATGTTATATTGAACAAATTCACTCTTAGTGCAATTTTTAAGTTGTTCATTTAAAGCATGATTAATCATTCTTTTGCTTGTTCAGTCAGTGTTGTTTAAGCTGCAGTTAAGAGTTAGTGTTCCCTCAGTTCATTCCTTGCTATATTTTTTTTTTAAATCTTGTAAACTGCATTTTCTTGTGTGTGTAATATTTTTTTTATTATTGAATATTGACTCATTTTGCAATAATTCTTGTGCAAGCATTGTGTTGTCATTAAAAAATTTTGCAGAAATTTTATGTAGTGTTGTGCAGTACTTTTGATTAACAATTGTTATTTGCAGTATTGCTACATTTTATTTCAGTGCAGTTTCTTATGCTCTGTTCTGTGCATAATATTTTATTCTTTGTGTGCCATTTTATTTTATTTTTAGTGAATTGTTCTCCCAGTTTGTCTTAATTTTGCACAAGCTTTATTGAGTCCAATTTAACATTTTTTTTTGATCGATTCATCATTTTATTGTTGAATTTCCCTATTGCATTGAGAGTAAAGACAACTCACAGTGCCATTCATTCAAATTAAAGTAAAATTTGAGTAAATTATATTTGAGTAAATTACAAGTTCTCTGATTTTCAAAGTGTTGTTTATTCAGTTGAGTATTTTCTTGTGTGAGTTTCCTTGCTTTCTGTGTGTCCTGTCAATTTTTAATTACTTATGCAGAATAGTTAAGCATTTTCTTCCCATTTCTTGCCTTTATGTCCTTCAGTAAGTTCACTGAGAAGATGTCCCAGTGACTTTTGAACGTTCACTTAGTGTATCATGCCAGTCAAAGCCAATATGAATCAGTCAATAGTACCAATATTCCCTTACTGACTGAAAGACAATACCTAGCCCTTGAGCAATGTGTTTGTTCTCACAGCTTGTATCTGAGATTTGTTAAAGTGCTGCAAAATGTGAAGTTCAGATTAAGTTCCTATAGATCCATGAATTACTTATTAACATAGCCGAGCGGCCAGGCACTACTAATACTGTCACTCCTGTTTGGACTCTAGCCACAATATCATGCACGCAGGATAGTGCTGAGACTACTATCCTTGCGATGACGACTTGTTCAAGTACTCGTTCCTTCCCAGGGGACGCTTTGAGAAGAACTTTACTTGCAACGAGTTATGCCATCTCTTGCTGATGCCACAAGCCGTTGCAAAAAGACGTTTCTGCGGCTAGTGTGCTCACTTGAGTGCTGTTGTTGTCCCTTGTGTTCCAGATTGTGATCCCATCCTCATTGACAGTAATCAGTGCAATGTACGAAGTTATTTCTCGAGTAACTTTCACATATTGTTAACGTTTGTAAGTGAAGTTTCTTTATAGCTAATACCTCGTGTCACTGTGTGTGACTCAGATTGAATATCAGCATTGTTCACCGTGTTCATTTCTTTTCCCGTGTGCTTGTAGTGAGAGATAGATTCGTTCTCCCTTGCTCATATTGCGTGTTATAGCGTTTTTTTTTTTTCAACCGGGGAGAGTCATTCACTCCACCAAGTTTGTTCATTCCTCCAGTAAGAAAGAGCCGATCCCTTGTGTTCTGGTGATTCGATTCCTGCTCCAGGAAGATCTTATTCTGACTGTGTAGCCACCAGCACCCATTAGTGACTCTGTAATGAGCCAAGAATTACTGTATCGAACAGTCGAGTTGAGTACTCCTAGCAGAAGAGTTAGTAATTCCACAGTCACTAGTGAATGTAGCTGTATCTTTTGTAGATACTCATTCAGATCGTCCATGTAGCTGTATCTTTTGTAGATACTCGTTCATTTCTCCCTCAGTCAAGGCATGTGTTAGCCATTGCAGAGGAATTTGATCCTCCCAGAGATAACCATTCTGCATACGTAAACCTTACCCTCGCAGAATTGGGTTTAGATGTAAACAGCCTGTATAACTAGATGTCCAGGATGAAGGAAATTGTCAACTGTTTGTTATTAACTGATTAGTTTTTCAGAATTTTTTTTTTTCGTGTTCACGCTTCCTCCGTATTCTGAGAATATGACAGTAATGATCTGAGTGCGCACCAGATGCCTTTGCTGTTAATTTCACCTTGTATATATATATATATATATATATATATATATATATATATATATATATATATATATATATATATATATATTTATTTTCTCAGAATCCGTAGAGTGCATGCATACAGATCGATTGATCAATGCATACAGATCGATTGATCAATTCCATCCCATGTTGTACAGTGATTTCTTATAGTTTGTAATGCATTACGTTAAAAACTTATTATGTTAACACCCATTACGTAGGCATAGTAGAAGGCAGGACACGGCAGGCTGGGCTCCATCTCCCATTACAACAGTCTGACAATATATATCGTTACCATCTAACAAGTGTGTCTACCTTCAACCTTCTTATCTCCTTACCGAACCTAATAGAATGTGGCTAACCGATAATGGAACCTGACAATTTTCACAGAGAGAGCAGGGCGCCTCTCCATGAGATAACCATGAGTAAGACGAGTATGGCCAATGCGAAGATGGGAGAGAGTAGTCTCCCAACCTCGACACTGGTGACAAGAAGACGGCCAGTAACCTATACTCGGTTTAATAGATTGAAGTTTGTTACCGAGCAGAGTAGACCAACGTTGTTGCCAACGGGTGTGAATGTGGGTAGTTATTGCAGCAAAATAGTCCATAAATGGAACACCTCTATATGAAACTGGTAGGTCATGTACTGCTGAACAGACAGCAGTGTCTGCCTGTTCATTGCCCTGTACGTCAACATGACCAGGGACCCAACAAAAAACAATATCTTTATGCTTGGAAGAGATGCGGCATAGCCAAAGTTGGATACGGAGGAATAAGGGGTGAGGTGTATCAAATTTTTGTATAGCCTGTAAAGCACTAAGGGAGTCTGAGACAACCACAAATGATGACATAGGCATAGATGCAATACGGATAAGTGCTGCAAGAATGGCATACAATTCAGCAGTAAAGATACTAGCCGAAGATAGTAAATGCCCTCATACGACGCTGTCCGGAAACACTGCTGCGAATCCTACGCCCTCAGAAGATTTAGAGGCATCTGTGTACACTGCAATGGCATGAGAATGAGAGTGGAAGTGGTCAAGAAAAAGAGAGCGGGAAGCTACCATAGACAGTTGGGCTTTCAAGCAATGGAGAGAGAAAGAACAGACTTGAACAGCTGGAACTTCCCAGGGGGGTAGGGAAAAGTGAGATGCTACATGAACATAGAGAGGTGGTAATTGAAGAGAAGACAAAAGCGAATGTAGGCGAAGGGAGAAGGGACGGAGCAAACAGGGGTGGCGAACAAATAAAAAATGTCTACTAATATCGGTGACCATTCTATAAATGGAAGGATTGCAGAGATCATGAGAGCGTACATAGTAGCAAAATGGGCATCACGGCGATCGGATAAGGATGGAACGTTCGCTTCTGCATAGAGGCTCTCAACAGGGGAAGAGCGAAAAGCACCAAGGCATAAACGTAATCCTTGGTGATGAATGGGGTTAAGGCTAGAGAGAGTAGCAGGAGAGGCCGCTGAATAGATCTGGTCACCATAATCAAGTTTCGATAAAATGAGGGCGGAATGTAGGCGAAGGAGAGTTCGACGATCAGCTACCCATGAAAAATGAGCAAGGGTTTTAAGAAGGTTCAGCCGGCTGTGACAAGTTGCCTTCAGAGAGGTAATGTGAGGTTTCCAGGATAACCTATGGTCAAAGAGGAGGCCTAGAAACCTGACTATCACGTTCAGGGATACGGGAGCCATAGAGGTACAAAGGATGATCGGAGATGACAGAGCGTCTAGTGAAAGTAATTTGATGAGTTTTGGTACTGGAAAATTTAAACCCATGTGTGGTGGCCCAATTGGAAACACGGTCGACCGCATGTTGGAGAGAAACTGTAATGAGGCGACAGTCAGCGCCTGCACATGCAATAGCGAAGTCATCAACATAGAGTGATGACCAAATATTGGATGGAAGACTAGAGGCCAAATCATTTATAGCAAGGAGAAAAAGTGTTGTGCTCAGAACACATCCCTGGGGGACACCTTCAGCTTGGATAAAGTCTGGGGAGAGCACATTATTAACCCGAACACGGAAATGTCTGTCAGTTAAAAAGTTCTTAAGGAAGGATGGTATATTGCATGGAAGGCCTAAGGAATGGGCTTGGGCCAAAATATTATACCTCCAAGTTGTGTCATATGCCTTCTCAAGGTCAAAAAATATGGCAATAACTGAGTGGTTATTCGCAAAGGCATTACGAACATACGTATCCAAGTGTAGTAAGGGGTCTATGGTAGAACGGCCCTTACGAAAGCCATATTGACGAGTGGAGAGACTGTTGTGTGTCTCTAAATACCACACTAAACGTATATTTACCAGGCGTTCCATCATTTTGCAAACTGCACTGGTAAGAGCAATGGGACGATAGTGGGAGGCTTCATGTCCCGTAGTACTCGGATTGCGGAAAGGGAGAACAATGGCAGATTTCCACAGCTGTGAAAGAACTCCCTGTGACCAAATAAGATTGAAAAGGCGTAATAGGACTGCAAGGGCTGACTGATGTAAATGTTGTAGCATACCAATATGAATGTCCTCGGGCCCAGCTGCCGATGATCGGCAAGCTGAGAGTGTTGCCTCCAGTTCCTGAAGTGTAAAAGGCACATTATACTGTTCTTCTCTGAGAGAAGAAAAGTCCAAGGGTGCTAACTCTCTGGCAGACTTTGAAGAAAGAAACGAGGGGCATAGATGAAGCCCCTGAGAAATACAGACTAGATGATTGCCAATTTCATTGGCAACATCTAGTGGGTTTGCTATATCAACACCGGCAACGCGCAGAACAGGAGCCGGGTCAGGAGAATATTTACCACTCAGTTTTCGTTCTTTTTTCCAGACTGCACTCATAGAGGAAGCAGAGGTGATGGTGGAGACAAATGAAATTGATATGTTAGATAACTAGAGTCTTCAAAACAAAAGATGCCAAGCCAATGATGAAACTCATTATGTCATTTGTGGCCTCAAGATTGGAATACTGTTGTACATTAACTACCTCACTGAAGGACGGTGAGAGCCGAACTGGAGACTGTACAGAGAACCATTACTACCCATAAATTTAATAAAGCTCTTAAATTATTAACAATGCCAGATGTAGCATGCTCTGTACACCCTGAAACACAGGCAAGAAAGATACAAACATAATTTACACTTGAAAAAATATGGAGGAAATGTTCTTAAATGTGCACAAGACTTTTCAACACATTATCTTCTTACATTAGGGAATTTACCAACAGACCTCTGGTTGCCTTCAGGGTGGAACTAAAGAGGGTCTTCATCTGAGTAGATGATCAGCCTGGATGTATGCCTGGAGTATACGTACTGGCTACCTTGGACTGTGTGCCTCCAGTACCAACTGCCTGAATGATAAGGCAATCAACCAGGTCTGGTCTGGAACCAGGCAGAGGTGAGGAAACCCGGAATCAACAAAAGGTTTATCATGTCATATGTGTTGTGCTTTATTCTTTTACAATGACTCAAGACCCTCGGTTAAGTGACAATGACAGTAAAATTTCAACGTCAGGATTGTGCTGCCTTGCTTCCCCAGTCTTCTCGCCCTCGTGTAATATTTGTTGTTGTTGTTTATACGTCAGGAGCAGCGTCCTGACATGGATCTTTTTCAAATGATGACTCGCTCCCTGGTTCCCTAAGGAGAGAGGACGATGTACAGTTTGGGGTAACGCTGATAGCATTTTGTTTGTAACCCAGTGTTTCCATCCTTACAGCAGCGATGCATGATTGCCGTTAAACAATTATGTTGCCGTTGGCTCCAGAGATCCATGGCTGGGGAGAAGCGAGTCTTCTTGAAGCAATTAGTCACTGTCAGCGGTGCGTAAGCTGGTGTTTTCAGTCTGGTGTTACGTATGGAGCAGGTCTTCTCAAAACTCAACACTCACACAGGACTGACCGAGACTCCAGGTCTCGGGGTTACAGCACCTCCGACAACTTGTGACCTGCCCTCTGACAACCTGTGACTTGCCCTCTGACAACACCTTGTGACCTGTACACCAGGCAAAGTGCAATAATGCTTTATTGGTATTTATGTATAATTCAATTAATTTGTTTTTTTCAACGTTACTCAAACATAAACTAACACAAACCTTACCTAACTGAACCTAAACAAGAGTAACGTAACGTAACATAACATAGCTTAAATAGCGCATATAGAAAAAGAGAGAGTTGATTACATTAGTGTTAGAAGTTGAGTGTGCAAGTAGAACCCTGGAAAATTCAGCGAGGGACTGGAAGCAAGACAGGAAGGAGGGAGGGAAGCAACGAAAAGAGGAAAATGAAAGAGAGAGAGAGAGAGAGAGAGAGAGAGAAGAAATGCCAGCTGCTCTAAGCTACATCAATCACCAGCTGAGAGCTATATCAGCTTGGGGAAATAGATGGCAAGTAACATTTGCACCTGAAAAAACGCAAATGATGTTCGTCTCTAGGCACCATGATGGTAATGCTGGCGCAGTAGTAAGGATGAATGGGACGATGTTGGCACCTGGAGAAGAAGTTGATATCCTTGGGGTGAAATTTGACTCCAAACTAACCATGAAGAACCATGTTGTAAATCTTGCAAACAAGGCAGCCAGGAAGCTTACAGCACTTCGCCGTATCTCGCATCTGCTTGACAGTAGGGGTTGCAAGATCCTGTACGAGGCACAAGTACGCTCACACCTTGAGTATGCTCCACTTTCTTGGTTTGCCTGCCCCCCCTCTCATCTGCGACTGCTTGACAGAGTAGAGAACAGAGCAAGACGTCTCATCTCTCGCCTGGACCCATCCTGGATAGATCTGTCATTTCAGCAGAGCCTTCAACATAGGAGGGATGTGGGTGGCCTTACTGTTATGTACAAGGCCAATATTGTCAAAATACCACACTTGGATCCACTTCGAGGACAGCGTGAAACAAGCTTTTATGCCACAAGACGGGCAGAAAGCAGCAACTTCACTCTGGCTGTACCCTTCTCCAGAACATCACTCCATCTGAGATCATACATACCCAGGATGACTCGAGTATGGAACACATTCGTACAGCATAATGATGTCAACGAGATAACGTCAGTTGATCAAATGAAAATGCTGGCCCACAGATGGCTCCAACTTCATCCTGTTCCCTACTTGTATGTCTCATAACAAAAATGCTTTCAAATGAGCTGATGTAGGTAACAGCTCTTAGCTTGCCAATAAAGTTAGGAATCCTTAACCTGTAAATAGCTGTCAATAAAGCTAGGGATCCTTAACCTTGTCAAACCCTGTGTAAAAAAAAAAAAAAAAAAAAAAAAAAAAAAAAAAAAAAAAAATGTGTGGTAAGGGGAGGGAGAGGGATAGAAGTTTGGAAAGGGTAAAATGCAAGAGAGAGAGAGAGATGTAGGCAAGAAACAAGAAAATAAGAACATAATAAGCACGATGGAATGGAAAGAGGGAGATAAAAAAAAAGAAGTCAGAGAAAATATATAAATGGAAGGAGGGAGGAAGGGTGGACGGGAGAGCAAAAGGAAGAAAGGGATGAATAAAAGAAGGAACGAATGAAATAAGAAAAATAAAGGAGCGAGGGAGAGAGAAATATAATAAGACCCTTCAGAGAGATCACCGCTCCAGAGCGTGAAGCTAGCAAGACTGAAGCTAGCAAGAGTGAAGCTAGCAAGAGTGAAGCTAGCAAGAGTGAAGCTAGCGAGTGAAGCTAGCAAGAGTGAAGCTAGCGAGAGTGAAGCTAGCGAGTAAAGCTAGCAAGAGTGAAGCTAGCGAGAGTGAAGCTAGCGAGAGTGAAGCTAGCGAGTGAAGCTAGCAAGAGTGAAGCTAGCGAGAGTGAAGCTAGCGAGAGTGAAGCTAGCGAGAGTGAAGCTAGTAAGACTGAAGCTAGAGTGAAGCTAGCGAGAGTGAAGCTAAGAAGAGTGAAGCTAGCGAGAGTGAAGCTAGCACGACTGAAGCTAGCAAGACTGAAGCTAGCAAGACTGAAGCTAGCAAGAGTGAAGCTAGCAAGAGTGAAGCTAGCAAGAGTGAAGCTAGCAAGAGTGAAGCTAGCAAGACTGAAGCTAGCGAGAGTGAAGCTAGCGAGAGTGAAGCTAGCAAGACTGAAGCTAGCGAGAGTGAAGCTAGCAAGAGTGAAGCTAGCAAGAGTGAAGCTAGCAAGACTGAAGCTAGCGAGACTGAAGCTAGTGAGAGTGACGCTAGCAAGAGTGAAGCTAGCAAAACTGAAGCTAGAGAGACTGAAGCTAGGAGTGAAGCTAGCAAGAGTGAAGCTAGCGAGAGTGAAGCTAGCAAGAGTGAAGCTAGCAAGAGTGAAGCTAGCAAGAGTGAAGCTAGCAAGAGTGAAGCTAGCAAGAGCGAGGCTAGTGACAGCGAAGCTAGCAAGAGCGAAGCTAGCAAGAGTGAAGCTAGCAAGAGTGAAGCTAGCAAGAGTGAAGCTAGCAAAAGTGAAGCTAGCGAGTGTGAAGCTAGCGAGTGTGAAGCTAGCAAGAGTGAAGCTAGCATGAGTGAAGCTAGCATGAGTGAAGCTAGCGAGTGTGAAGCTAGCGAGTGTGAAGCTAGCGAGAGTGAAGCTAGCAAGTGTGAAACTAGCGTGTGCGAAACTAGCGAATGTGAAGCTAGAAAGTCTGAAGCTAGCGAGTGTGTGAAGCTAGGGAGCGTGTGAAACTAGCGAGAGTGTGAAGCTAGGGAGTGTGTGAAACTAGCGAGAGTGTGAAGCTAGACAGTGAAGCTAGCGAGTGTGTAAAGCTAGCGAGATTGTGAAGCTAGCGAGTGTGAAGCTAGAGAGTGAAGCTAGCGAGAATGTGAAGCTTGGGAGAGTGTGAGGCTAGCGAGTGTAAAGCTAGGGAGTGTGTGAAGCTAGCGAGTGTGAAGCTAGACAGAGTGACGCTAGCAAGGCAGAGGGGGTGAGTCAGACAGAGGGGTCAGGAAGCAAAAGAGGGATAAGGTACCGAGAGAGAGAGAGAGAGAGACTGACACAAAAAGAAAGCTAGTGTCAGGTAGAGTGGGCTCCAAAAACTGGTCTTCCTTAGTCAAGGACCAACAAGGTTAGTCACCTGATAAAATTATTCCACCTCTAAATCGACAGGACGGGACCATCTCTTCCAGCAGTCAGGAGAAAGCTGATCTCTTTGTTAAACACTGTTGGCATGATGCAAGTTCCTGATCCAGCAAGGAGACCTCCTTTGCTAGCTCCAAGTACTGTGTGAAAGTTGTCAGTGGTAACAATAAGGCAGGATGAAGTGTATCTTCTCCTAAAATCGCTGGACCAAGAAAAGGATGTGGGCTCAGATAAAGTGAGGCCAAGATTGCTGAGATGTGCAGACCAGCTAGCAGCACCTTTAACTCGCATTTATCAGCACTGCCTAGCACAGTGTAAATAGCCTTCTCTGTGGAAAGAGGCAAATGTAGTCCCTGTTCAAAAAAAGACTTATGTCATTCCTGTCAATCACTGGTAAGATTCTTGTCGACTACCACTCGTTTCTCTGTGGCCGTCAATATGGCCTCAGAAAAGGTCACTCTGCTGCTGATCTGCTGTTAAAACCTCTGCACTATGTGGCACAGAGACTGGATGAACTCAAAGTCAGCTGTTTAGTGGCACTGAACTTTGCTGGTACTTTCGACTTAGTATGACACCAGGGACTCTTGGCAAATCTGCAAACACTGGGAATCGCCGGCTCTACACTATGCCTTCTCAGTGATTATCTTCAAGGTAGATCTCTAAGCGTAGTTCTTAACGGTGCAAGTGTTCCACAGGGAAATGTTCTTGGGCCATTGTTATGGAATTTCTACTTCAATGACCTCTTTCATCTCATCCCAGAATCCCATGCATATGCAGACGACTGTACTCTGACATTTACTTACTGAAGAAAGAAAATGCCAGCTGCTCTAAGTTAAATCAATCACCACCTTACAGCTATACCAGCCAGGGGAAAATGGTGGCAGATAACATTTGCACCATAAAGGTAATAACATAGGCACCATAATGGTAATACTGGAACAGTGGTTAAAATAAATGGTAGTGTTGGTACCCGGGGATGAAGTTTCCTTGGAGTGAAATTTGACTCCCAACTGAAAATGAAGAACCAAGACGTAAATCTTGCAAGCAAGGCAGCCAGGAAGCTTACAGCAGAGGTTGCAAGAAATTTGTACGAGGCACAGGTAAGCTCACACCTTAACTATGCTCCACTTTCTTGGATAGCTTGCTCCCTATCTAATCTGCAACTTCTTGATAGAATAGAAAAGAGAACAAGAAGACTTCTCTCACACATGCGCCCAGCCTGGGTGCATGTGAGAGATAAGTCATTTCAGCAGAGCATTCAACACCGAAGGACTGTGGGTGGCGCTACTGTTATATACAAGACCAATATTATCAAAGTACTACACTCAGCTCCACTCCGAGGATAACGAGAGGTGTACTTCAACACAACAAGAAGGGCAGCAAGCAGCAACTCTACTCTGACTGTACTCTTCGCCAGAACATCAATTCATCTGATGACTCGAGTCTTGAACATGTTCGTACAGCATAATGATATCAACCAAATAAAGTCAGCTGAACAAATGAAACTGCTGGCCCACGGATGGCTCCAACTTCATCCTGTCCCATATCTGTATATTTCAAAACAATTGAAAGGCTTTCAAATGAGCTCATGTAGGTAACAGCTCTTAGCTTGTAAATAGGAATCCTTAATCTAACCTTGTAAATCCTTGTGTGTGAAGGGAGAGAGAGAGAGAGAGAGAGAGAGAGAGAGAGAGAGAGAGAGAGAGAGAGAGAGAGAGAGAGAGAGAGAGAGAGAGAGAGAGAGACAGAGAGAGACAGAGAGAGACAGAGAGAGACAGAGAGAGACAGAGAGAGACAGAGAGAGACAGAGACAGAGAGACAGAGAGACAGAGAGAGACAGAGAGAGACAGAGACAGAGGGGTCAAGCAGACTGCATTTACTTACCCAGGAAAGGAAATGCCAGCTGCTCTAAATTACATCAGTCACCAGCTTACAGCTATATCAACCTGGGGAAAACGATGGCAGGTCACAAAGAATAAATAGATTTGACAGTTAAAAATAGAAGAGGAAAGTTATTAGGTGGGCTGGAGGTACCAGGGAGGTGGATGGAATATTTTGAGGAACTGATAAGCTATGATTTCACGCACTGCCCAGGGAGATATAACATTTTTCAGGAGTGAGGAAGAGCCAGATATGAGTGTTGGGAAGTACGTGAAGCTGTGGGTAAAATGAGAAAGGATAAAGAAGCTGGGATTCATGGGATCAAGATAGAAATGTTAAAAGTAGGTGGAGATATATTTTTGGAATGGTTGGTGCTTTTATTTAAGAAATGTATGAAAGAGGGGAGGGTACCTAGGGATTGGCAGAGATCATGCATATTTTTGCACAAAGGGGAAGGTTACAAAAGTGAATGTAAGAATTATGGTGGAATAAGCCTGTTGAGTATACGTGGTAAGGTGTATGGTAGAGCTGTTATTGAAAGAATTAAGAGTAAGACGGAGAGCAGGATCCAGATGAACAAGGAGGCCTTAGGAAGGATAGGGGATGTGTAGACCAAGTATTTACAGTGGAGCATATAAGTGAACAGTATTTAGATAACAGTAAAGATGATTTTGTTGCACTTATGGATTTGGAAAAGGCATATGACAGGATGGATAGGGACGCAAGATGCAAGTGTATGGAATAGGTGGCAGGTTACTGAAAGCAGTGAAGAATTTTTACGAGGATAGTGAAGCTCAGGTTAGAGGGACATTATTTAACAATAAAAGTAGGCCTTAGACAGGGATGTGTGATGTCACCATGGTTGTTTAATATATTTATAGATGGGATTGTAACACTAATGAATGCTCAGTTACTGGCAAGAGGTATGGCACTGAAAGTTAAGGAATCTAGCACAAAGTGAGAGTCATCACAGTTACTTTTTGCTGTCAACAATGCGCTTTTGGGAGATTCTGAAGAGAAGTTGTTGAGGTTGGTGGATGAATTTGGGCGGTTGTGTAAAATAAGGACATGAGCAATGTGGTGATGATAAAAAAAATAGATAATGAAAGACTGGATATCAGATTGGAGGGATGAATTATGGAGGAAGTGAATGTGTTCATATATAAGGGATATGGCTTATTAGTAGATGGATCTATGAAAGACGAAACGGGAAAAAGATGAGTGGTGCACTGAGGAGTCTGTGGAAGCATAGTGGGGAAATGCACGAGACTACAGTGGTACCAACACTCTTATATGGGTGTGAAGCATGGGTTGTTAATGTTATAGAAAGGAGGAGGTTGAAGGCAGAGAAGGTGTTGTGCCTGAGGGTAATGTGTGGTGTGAATGTTATGGAGAAAATCTGTAGTTTGGAGATTAAAAGGAGGTGTGGGGTTTCTATAAGTATTATCCAGAGGGCAGAGGAGGGGTTGTTGAGGTGGTTCACACATTTAGAAAAAATGGAAAAATATAGTACGACTTGGAGGGTGTATAAATCTGCAGTGGAAGGAAGGTGGGGTAGGGGTAGTTGTAAGAAAAGTTGGAGAGAAGTGGGATTTAGACTTCCAGCAAGCCTGCGTGACAGTGTTAGATAGGACCGAGTGAAGGCTTATGCTTTTTATAATTTGAAGTGATGTTGGAGTGTGAACAAAGTAACATTTATGAATGAATTCAGGGAAACCTGCTAGCCGGAAACCATACCACGGGCGGGATTTGAACCCGCGGTCAGAGAGTCTCAAAACTCCAGGCCGTCGCGTTAGCCACTGGACCAGCTAGCCACAATAAGATTCGTCCAACTAGGTATATTTCTACGCCATAGGAAGATTAGCATAGGCACCACTGCGACCACAAATGCAAGTTTTTACAGACGAATCTTCAGCTAGCGTGACCTTGACGAACTCTAGCTCAAGTCCCCTCACTGCCGTCAACATGACTCACGAAATCGTAATGACACGACTGCGGGTTCAAATCCCGCCCGTGGTATGGTTTGTTTGCAATCGTGTCATTACGATTTCGTGAGTTCTGTTAGCCGGACTTGAGTCCTGGAGGTGGGAAGTACAGTGCCTGTGGCAGTTTTTGAACTATAGTGCAGATACCCGTCTGGCAAGACAGTGATGAAGTGAATGATGATGAAAAAGCAGCTTCTTTATCGGGTCACCCTGCCTTGGTGGGAAACGGCCGATTTGTTAAATAAAAAGAAAACGTAAATGATGGTATCTAGACACCATGATGGTAATGCTGGAGCAGTAGCAAGAATGAATGGAGAATGTGACCCTATCAAACTTTTTTTTTTAATTACATTACCTAAAAGAATACTCCATTCTACTGAATGCTCAGCAACTCAGCAAATGACCATAATGACCTGTCTTTGTAATACTCATTTGTCCTAAATTGTTATTTGTTTACTATAATTTTTACCACTGAATATATCACTGCTTAGTTAATTTTAAGTCTGCCCGTAATGCTCTGCATACAAGGGGCTTTTAGCATGTTACACTTAACCACTGTACTTCTTTGTACATCTATGTATCATGTCCAAATTAATAATAAATAAATAAACAAAAATGTTGGTACCTGGGGATGAAGTTAATATTCTTGGGTAAAATTCAACTCTAAAGTGACCATGAAGAACTACGTTGTGAAACTTGCAAACAAAGCGACAAGGAAGTTTACAGTACTTCGACGTATCTCGCATCTGCTCGACAGAAGAAGTTGCACGATTCTGTACGAGGCACAAGTACGCTCACACCTTGAGTATGCTCCACTTTCTTGGACTGCCTGCTCCCCGTCTCATCTGCCTTCAATACAGGAGGGATGCGAATGGCCTTACTGTTATTTACAAGGCTAATATTGTCAAAGTCCACTCCGAGGACAGCGAGAAGTGAGCTTCTACACAACAAGACGGGCAGCAAGTAGCAACTTCACTCTAACTGTAACCTTCTCCAGAACATTACTTCATCTAAGATGATTTATTCCTAGGATGACTGGAGACTGGAACATGTTCGTGTAATACAATGACATTAAAATAAGTCAGTTCACGAAATGAAATCACCGGCCCATAGATGGCTTCAACTTCATCCTGTTCCCTATTTGTATGTCTCAATAACAATATAAATGCTTTCAAATGAGCTGATGTAGGTAATAGCACTTAGCTTGTAAATAAAGTTAGGAACCCTTAACCTAACTTTGTAAAACCCTGTGTAAAGAGTGTGATAGAGAGGGAGAGGGGTCAAACAGAGAGAGAGAGGGGAGGGTCAGGTATAAATACAGAAAGGTGGGGTGGGCTCAGGCAGCGAGAGAGAGCAGAGACTCAGACAATGCATGCACACACACACACACACACACACACACACACACACACACACACACACACACACACACACACACACACACACACACGCACACACGCACACACGCACACACGCACACACGCACACACGCACACACGCACACACACACACACACACACACACACACACACACACACATGCCAAATACTGGCAGTTTTGGGAACCAGCAAAAAATAGTAACCTCAGCCCCAGGAAAAACAAGTCCTCCGCTTGTGTACTAAAATGTTCCCCCACCTGTGTATATTTTATTTTTCTGCCGGTCTTCGTCTACGTCATGAGATCTCTGCTGATTCTGCAGCTTCTGCTTTAAGAGATCTCTGCTGCTGCTCCTACTGAAGAAACATCTGCTAATCTTGCTTGATGAAACCACTGTAGTTACTACTTCTGTGACCTGTAACTGTGACCCGTCACTGTGACCCGTAAATGTGACCCGTAACTTTGACCCGTCAGTGATCCGCAACTGTGACTCGTAACTGTGACCCGTCACTGCGACCTCTCAATGATTTCGAGAATCTTTGTAGTCCCGCTGCCTTGCCATGGTCCAGGCATATCTGGTGCTTTCTTGGTCAACCAGGCTGTTGCTGTTGACATCCCATTGCAGATGCTGATCCTGCTTCAAGAGTCCTCTGTTTTCCTCTCCTCGTAGGACATACCTCTTAGCTCTGGGACTAGTCTTGTTGCAAACCTTTGCACTTTCTCTAGTTTCTTTACGTGCTTGGCTAGGTGTGGGTTCCAAACTGGTGCCGCATACTCCAATATGGGCCTAACGTAGACGGTGTACAGTGTTACTGCTACTGCTGCTTTAACAGTCCTATGATGATACTGCTACTTCTGCTTAAAGAGACCTATGGTGCTACTGCTACTTCCACAGACCTCTGCTATTACTGTTATTCCTGCTTCACCTGACCTCTGCATCACCACTACATCTCTGCTCTTGCTTCAAGAAACCCCAGTGTTGCCTCGAAAGATCTTCCCTGCTGCTTCAAGAAACGTCTCCTGCTTCAAAACATCAATTACGTTGCTGCTCCAAAATGCTGCTGCTGCTGCAGCAGATCTATGTGGTTGTTGTTGCATAAGAGGCCTCTGCTGCTAGTTCGGTCTGCCGCTGATGCAGAGTTGGGGACCACATGATCACATGAGTTATGTGATCACACAGTACCTTAAGAAAGCATTTAGCAGACATTACAAATAACGTGCACATAGGAGAGGAATTTTTATACTATGTTTCGGTCCGCCCCGGACCATTATCAAAAAAAAAAAAAAAAAAAAAAAAGGATATTGAAAATGGGGAGAAAACCAGATGATTTGTCAGAAAAGGCTTTCTCCCCATTATGTTGCTCAGCTGTGACTTTATAATGGTCCACAATGGCTAGAAACGCCGTCTAAAAAATCGTGGGACCATTTCCGTCAACATTCCTGACAATGTCCCTGCAGGTGAAACTGTAAGACCTCCTCAGTGCTGAAGACTCTTTTATCGCCGTCTGCTTTAACGATGACGAAGCTGACAAGATCACCACCACCTTGACAACAAATGTTCTCAAGGACCTTGACTTCGAAGTGGCTCCTTCCTCTGCATTGAGGGCCAAGAAATCGTTGTATAAAAAAAAAAAAGGGGAAGGGGCGACTTGAAACGATTCGTAAAGATCAAACTGACTGAGTCACCGTCAACTCCGTCATAGAAATTCCAGCTGCCATCTCTGTGATCACCTTCGCCGAAATTTCCATGGTATCTCAGGCCCTCAGTGAAGGTCTACGTATCTCATATTACCGCATTAATCCCAGCAACACAGAACCAGAGCGATTCCACCACATGCTGAAATGCCATGCATATATTAGTGTGGCCTGATCGTGGACCAGGCCGCGGGGGGCGTTGGCCCCCGGAACACCCTCCAGGTAGGTTAGACCCACCTTGCCGAAGACTACCCTTTGAAAAGAAAAGAAATATTATCCAACTGCGACAATGAAAGACGCACTCATATGGACTGCACTTCGACCTCTCAACGGAAATGTTTCAGATGCAAGACTGATCATCTCACTCTTCTAAACTCGCAAATAAAAAATAACTTGAGACTCCAACTTAGGCTGTATTCATTAGATTTCAAACTGATACTCAAGGAATTCATCAAGTTACTCTACAATCTACTTCTACCAACTTTATTCCAACACTCTCAGACAACGCTTCAACCTAGATCATGTACTGCACGATGTATGCCCACATGAAGTGCTCGACCTTTCCTGGAACCTTGAACTCCACAATATATAAACTCTTCAGCTAAAATAACCTCCCCGGCTCCAATTTCCCTGACACTATACAATCAACAGATGTACTGAAAATCTCCTTCACTGTAGAAGGCATCACCACACCATCAGATCCTCCCACCATAGCTACCCAAGCCACTTACATTCCACCAGTCACTCAAGCCACTCCACTTGCCCAGCCTGCCACCACCTTCATACAGACTGCAACTTCACCAGATCAAGACTCTCACAACGCTGAAGATGAAATTGACGTTGATGACCACACCTCCCCCCCCCCCCGTCCTCACCTGAAAAAAACTACAATTCTTCACTACACCCTTGATCAAGAACACTCGATTCTGCAATGAAACTATCAAACTCACCTCCGTTACCACACACAACTTCCCACCACGACAAGTTCAACATTTTGAAAAACAATTCAATACATATTCCGACAACCACGCACAACTAACGTCTTACCTACCAAAAGTAATGTTTAAAAATTGAAAGAAAGATTGTAAACCCCCAAGGAGGATAATATTTGGTGTGGGGGGTTTTCATGACTTTCAAGGGAGCTATTTAATCTTCCTTATCTGATCCACCAACTCTTAAACCGTTGCTGACGGTGGGATATATATAAGGATAATTGCTAGATTTCTATCTTCGTCTTTAATATCTTTAACTGCTACTGGATCATGTAATGATCTCAACAGTTTTGTGTAACAATTTGTGTCTTTCACATAATCCCAATCCTTATCTGACCTGTTTATTTTGTCACACTATCCAAAACATTCCTTGTATTTCCGCAAAAGCTTTAAATAGAGCGTCTGTTTCTGAGAGGAGCTCATTAATATAGGTAATCCTATCATTCTAATTTGATTTCAAGCCTGAATGTTTGGAAATAAAAGGAGAATTTACCATTTGGTATGTTGTAGTGTAGTGTGAGTTTTCTCAGTATCAGTTGTAATGTTTCATCTCGTATACCACTTGGTGTACAAATTCTTGCTGGCTCCGCTAAGGGTTGCTCACATTTTAAGAGGTATGTAAGTACCCCTGTCTACTAATAACATGTTCATTTCTCCACTGTAATCTACCTTGTCCATAATTACTATTGCGTTTGCTTTGTTTCGTAAGGTGAAGTCCAGGATCTTTCCTTAATTCACGGAATAATTTTACAAATCTTTGAGGAAAGATCCTGGACTTCACCTTACGAAACAGAAAAAACAAATGCGATAGTAATTATGGACGAGGTAGATGTTACTGGAAAAATTAACATATTAGTAGACAGGGGAACTTACGTGCCTCTTAAGTTTGGCTCTCTGGTGTGTACGACTGCCTTGTTTTGTCCCGCTGCTGTGCACCTCGATACCACTTATTCTTCCTTGTGTGCCCCCCTTTTTTGTGGGGGGTCTGCTTATTTCTCTCTTAATCTAAAAGTTTATTCTTTTCGTTTGTCATAACCCTACTCTTGTGGCAGTCTCCCGTTCTTGTCACGTGGTAGTCTGGGCAGCCAGGATCACAACCTTCTCTGAACTACACTTAAGATTTGCACATCTTCGGATGGACGCCTGCATTATTGTTGAAAGCGATACTTTCCCTGCTGTAGCATTTTAGAATATTTTCTGGTGTGTTGGTACCAGCATACTCTTTGATATATGCAGATCCCCTTAGCATAGTGTGTTTGCATATGTCCCCACTGACCACGTTTTCTGTGGCAGACTCATTTTTGCTTTCTGCGAGGTGTTCCGGATTTTGTCTTTCTCTGAGCATAGTTCTCCAGCTTGTTCTGTTTCAAATTTGTATGGCATTGTTATCTCTCCATTGTATTTTGCTCACTGCCTTGCATTCTTACTTCCGTTCCTTTTGTTCTATCCTTAGTATGTTTGTACCACTATCTGTGCGCCAAACCTTTAACCTACCAATCTTGCATATTTCTGGCAGGCTCCTTCGGCTATTCTTTATTATCTCAGAGGTATTTGGCGCTTCTCTTATAACTATCTAACTTTCTCTAGGACAAATCCAGGAATGTTCTTCCCATTTAAAATCATTTCTCGTGACTATTTTAAACTTTGCACGAGAAATGCGAAATTTTGTACTACATAATACACAATTATAATTGTTTTCTACTTAAATTACTCCTACAAGACTCACAGACCATTTTCACGTTCGTCATCACTGCCTCTTTGTGACAGCTTGATTTTGTCAAGACTGACAACTCCCGGCTGAGGGACTGATTACCTCAAACTCCTCATCTTCCACCTTTCTCTACATTAGACTGAAGAAGCCACTGCGTGGCAAACGTTTCCAGAATAAAAAATTCCGAATATTGCACAAATATCTAATTTATCAGTGATGACGGTACATGAAGTGTGGTGATGGTGGTGAATTATTGTTGGACAGGAGCACACACCTCCCACGGAGGTGTGTGCTCCTGTCCTACAACCTATTTGTACCACAGGCCTATTTGTACTCTGTAATCATATAAGGAGCTATATAGAAACGAATGATTCTTCTCTTATGTTGCTGCAGCACTGTTTTGGGCATTAGCGTCACCTCCTTTAGAGGCTCTATGGTGTCACCCCTAGATTATATCACCAGGGGCGGCCCGACCTCCCTTCCCTCACTACACCACTGACCTCCCACCTCTCCTTTGTTTACAAACACATTATATTCGAGTATGTACAATGATATCACTATAATTTGATCATCAACTTTAATGTCAATATGATCAACAAAAAGTTTTCATTTTAATGCATATTTTTATCTTTAAAAGTGTACCCTTAAGGGAGGAACTATTGTTGAATAATAGCAACTGCATAGTGTTTGTTTTTCTAAATTAACTTGTCATGTGCAATAATCCTTTTTGTTTCTGTTCGGTAGTTGTGGGAGTTTTGGTTGAGGCAGCCAGCTGACTGTGAGGGTCTTGTAGATAAATGGCTCAGAGAACCGACAGGTTGAAGAATGAGACATGTCTGCAACACTTGGATATTTTTACTGAGGAAACGTTTCACCAGCCAGTGGCTTCCTCAGTCTAATGCAGAGAAGGATGGTAGAAGATCAGAAGGAGTTTGAGGTAATCAGTCCCTCATCCTCGCTGAGAAGTAACCAGAGCTGCGGTAACAACACTTGCCGCCGTCTCCGTCTACAATTAGCCGAACAATATCTGCATTAACGTTCCTTTAAAGTTTCTACATCTTTAAATTACTTTAAATATGGCGTTAACTTTACCGGGCAGGACCAAGTATAGTCGGTCCTCATAAAGTGGTTTTTTGCGCACGTCCTCCGACTCCCCCACCGCATCTAGGTTCCCGTTCTCTATTTCTGACCAATCACAGACCTTCCCTGAGACGCCCAGGCTGAGCGGTGATGGCGGTTGCTTGCTTCCCATTGGTCGAGAGAGCAGAATGTAAACACTTCTACCTTGCCGGTGCCAAAACTCGTGCTTCTCGGTTGAGTGCTCCTTATATACTGAAGCATTTCACCCTGTACAATGTCGGTAAGTACTGATTTGTGTGTCTAGTGCGTAAATGAATAGTTTAGCCATATTTTGATATATATATGAAGGCGTTGTGAAGCATATTACGAGTGCACCATGCAAATGAAAAAAGTGCAACAAAATAGGACCAAGTACAGTCGTTCCTGCCCTTTTAGGTGCAGTTTTCAAGTTTCGGTATATAAATATTTCCATAAAATTTGGTAGTGTATATATGAATTCAGTAATGGTCTGGGTGTGTACAGAACGTTTTTATTGTCCTTCCAGATCAATATGAAATTGTTCTACGGTGAGTCCTCCAAGGATAAGCAAAATTTGTCTGTGTTTGGGACAAAAATGACTCAGAGCAAGACCCAGATGACCTGGAAGTGGTGGAAACTGATGATGAATACTTGCCACAAGATGCAGAGGTGCCAACAGATGAGGAAGAAGCTATGCTACCATCCAAAAAGAAGAAATTGAACAAGAAGATACTTGCTTACATGCAAGTATTGCGGCAACAAGAATAATCATGTCACATCTTCATTTTCCTGTGCCACATGCAAAGTAAATCTATCCATCAAGAAGGATAGAAATTGTTTCATAAAGTTTCATTGCAGAAATTAGTGATGTAAAAAGATTGTTCTTTCTCAGGGAACTCAGGAATATTTCATTTGTAAGTTGTATCCCATTACAATGTGTCATTGTTGATAAGTAGTTCCTATTTCTATTTTTTTACTGCTTACAAATTGTTCAGAAACAAGTTCCATTTATGTTTTTTATATTGTCTACTTGTATAATAAATTTAAAAAATATTTATTTCGTTTTTTTCAACAATTGCAACCTTGCAACATTCTAAATTCTTATACCCCAAACGGGCAGGACCGAATTGTAATCAAGGGGGAAGGGCTAAACCGGGAGGATTATACAGCGCCTGGGGGGGGATGTGGAAGACATTCAGGCTTAATTCGGGGAACTGGAGCAGAGATCCAATTCCCTAAATCAAGAGCCCCTCACCAACATCAAGGAACCTTCCTTGAGGGGGACAGGACCGAATATACTCGGTCTTCGAATATCTGCAATTGCCCGAGATGTTACTTTCACAACTCCGTTTGGATGGTCTCAGTGACCTTACATCGAGTGGCTCTATCTCCTCATATGAAATCACTTTCAAAATCTGTATTTTAGTCTGCCTTGCCCTCTGAAGGGTATTAAAGTGATGTTAGCGCGTTTTCAGGACTCTCTTATTACGAAAATCCGGTTTTACTTGTAATAAAGGTAACATTATCCGTAAAATGTTTGGTAAAAGGACACATCTGTAACTAATGTGACATTTTACTGTAGCAACGTTTCGCTCTCCAGGATCTTTGTCAAGCCTGCACGGCTTGCACATGCGTTCTTTTATCTAACATGTGTTTACTAGGTTGTTCACTTTCATCCATTATACTACTGCTATTTCTAGTTATTTACTTTATTCACAAGGATTCCAGTTTGGCTTATAAGAAATTTGTGGTACTGTGAGGTAAGGTTGGTGACTTGACTGAACGTGTGTGTGTGTGTAAGGTTGGTGACTTGACTGAACGTGTGTGTGTGTGTGTGTGTGTGTGTGTGTGTGTGTGTGTGTGAGAGAGAGAGAGAGAGTGAGTCCGACCTACATGGTAGATCTCTAAGGGTAGGTCTCAATGGAACAGAATCAGCAAGACATCCTACTGGGGCAAGTGTTCCACAAGGAAGTGTGCTGGGACCATCGTTAAGGAATGTCTACTTTAATGACCCACATCTCATCCCAGAATCCATAAGTGCTATATCAGCTTGGGGAAACCGATGTCAAGTAACATTTGCACCTGAGAAAACACAAATGATGATGGGCTCTAGGCACCATAATGCCTTTGCAGAAGTATGAATGGGAGGGTTATGGTACCTGGGGAAGAAGTTGATATCCTTGGGGTGAAATTTGACTTCAAACTGACCATGTAGAACCACGTTGTAAATCTTGCAAACAAGGCAGACAGGAATCCTACAGCACTTCGCCGTATCTCGCATCTGCTTGATAGTAGGGGTTGCAAGATTCTGTATGAGGCACAAGTATGCTCACACCTTGAGTATGCTCCACTTTCTTGGTTTACCTGCCCCCCCCCTCTCATCTGCAACTGCTTGACAGAGTAGAGAATAGAGCAAGACGTCTCATCTCTCGCCTGGACCCATCCTGGATAGATCTTCCAATTCAGCAGAGCCTTCAACACAGGAGGGGTAGGGGTGGCCTAACTGTTATGTACAAGGCCAACATTGTCAAAGAACCACACTTGGCTCCACTTAGAAGACAGCGAGAAGCAAGCTTCTGTACCATAAGACGGGCAGAAAGCAGCAACTTCACTCTGGCTGTACCCTTCTCTAGAACATCACTTCATCTGAGATCATTTATCCCCAGGATGACTCGAGTCTGGAACATATTCGTACAGCATTATGATGTTAGCGAGATAAAGTCAGTTGATCAAATGAAAATGCTGACCCACAGATGGCTCCAACTTTATCCTATTCCCTACTTGTATGTTTCATAACAATAAAAATGCTTTCAAATGAGCTGATGTAGGTAACAGCTCTTAGCTTGCCAATGAAGTTAGGAATCCTTAACCTGTAAGTAGCTTGTCAATAAAGCTAGGGATCCTTAACCTAACCTTGTCAAACCCTGTGTAAAAAAGAGAAAGAGAGAAGGCGAGAGAGAGAGAGAGAGAGAGAGAGAGAGAGAGAGAGAGAGAGAGAGAGAGAGAGAGATCAAGTCTCAGGTTTAGGTATCGTCGAGTCTTCACAGTCAATTACGTTAAATTTTTCATGTATATTTTGAACATTTCACAAATTTGGTTGTCTTGACATTCACCTACCAGCCTAGGTACCAGTCACCTACCAGCCTAGGTACCAGTCACCTACCAGCCTAGGTACCAGTCACCTACCAGCCTAGGTACCAGTCACCTACCAGCCTAGGTACCAGTCACCTACCAGCCTAGGTACCAGTCACCTACCAACCTAGGTACCAGTCGCCTACTAGCCTAGGTACCAGTCGCCTACCAGCCTAGGTACCAGTCACCTACCAGCCTAGGTACCAGTCACCTACCAGCCTAGGTACCAGTCACCTACCAGCCTAGGTACCAGTCACCTACCAGCCTAGGTACCAGTCACCTACTAGCCTAGGTACCAGTCACCTACTAGCCTAGGTACCAGTCACCTACCAGCCTAGGTACCAGTCACCTACTAGCCTAAGTACCAGTAACATTCACCTACCAGCCTAAGTACCAGTAACAGTCACCTACCAGCCTAGGTTCTAGTAACATTCACCTACCAGCCTAGGTACCAGTAACATTCACCTACCAGCCTAGGTTCCAGCAACATTCACCTACCAGCCTAGGTACCAGTAACATTCACCTACCAGGCCTAGGTACCAGTAACAGTCACCTACCAGCTAGGTGCCATTCGCCTACCAGCCTAGGTTCCAGTAACATTCACCTACCAGCCTAGGTTCCAGTAACATTCACCTACCAGCCTAGGTTCCAGTAACATTCACCTACCAGCCTAGGTTCCAGTAACATTCACCTACCAGCCTAGGTTCCAGTAACATTCACCTACCAACCTAGGTTCCAGTAACATTCACCTACCAGCCTAGGTACCAGTCACCTACCAGCCTACGTACCAGTCACCTACCAGCCAAGGTACCAGCCACCTACCAGCCTAGGTACCAGTCACCTACCAGCCTAGGTACTAGTCACCTACCAGCCTAGGCACCAGTCACCTACCAGCCTAGGTACCAGTCACCTACCAGCCTAGGTACCAGTCACCTACCAGCCTAGGTACCAGTCACCTACTAGCCTAAGTATCAGTAACATTCACCTACCAGCCTAAGTACCAGTAACAGTCACCTACCAGTCTAGGTTCTAGTAACATTCACCTACCACCCTAGGTACCAGTAACAGTCGCCTACCAGCCAAGATACCATTAACGTTCACCTACCAGCCTAGGTACCAGTAACAGTTACCTACCAGTCTAGGTAACAGTAACAGTCGCCTACCAGCCTACATATCAGAAACATTCATATACCAGTCTAGGTACAAGTAACACTCGCCTATTAGTTATAAACATTAATTTACCAGTTACAAATATTTACCTACTAGCTAGAAACATTCAACTACCAGCCCAGTAAGTAGTAACATTCACCTACCATCTCAGGTAGCAGTAACATTCCCCTACCAGCCCAGGGAGCAGCAGCACTCACCTTCCAACCCAGAAGTAGCATTCACGTACCAGCAGCAACGTTCACCTACCAGTGGTAACATTCACCCACCAGCAGTAACATTCACCACGAACAGTTTACGATAAGGGGATCAGAGACTGCGAGTGTTTTTATAGGAATTTCAAGACTAGAGGCTAGCCAGGGCGAGGATCAATACGTGCCCGCTTCATCGCTTACACCAGCCCGCTTCATCGCTTACACCAGCCCGCTTCATCGCTTACACCAGCCCGCTTCATCGCTTACACCAGCCAGCTTCAACGCTTACACCAGCCAGCTTCAACGCTTACACCATTCTTTGATATACCTTTACCTTTGATGAGTTTTCGAGAGTCTGGCTTGTCTGGTGATAGCCTGGTCAATCAGGCTGTTGCTGCTGGAGAACTGCTGCCCTACATATCCATCACAGCCTGGTTGATCTGGCACCTGGTGAAGATACTTGCCCAATTTCCTCTTGAAGATTTCTACCGTTGTTCCAGCAGTGTTTCTGATATCTTCTGGCAAAATGCTAAATAATCTGGGGGTCACAGATGTTGATTCAGTGTTCCTTTATTGTGCCCACCGCACCCCTGCTTTTCACCGGGCTTATTTTGTACTTCCTCCCATATCTCTCACTCCAGTATGTTGTTACGGCCGTGTGCAGATTTGGGACCAGACCCTCGAGTACTTTCCAGCGAGTACATATTTAAGACTAAGGCATTCCCAGTAATTTAAATGCTTAAGTGGCTCTACGCGAGCCGTAAACGATCTCTGTATTTGTTCAGCTCTCATATTTTTCCTGCTGTGAATGGGGCCGTGAACACTGAACAATATTCCAAATGAGGGAGCACTAGCGACTTGAAAAATGTCACCACTGGCATTATTTCCCTTGTTTTGAAAGTTCTCAATACCCACCCCGTCATCATCTTGGCTGTCGTAACCTTTGTCTTATTGTGTTCTTTATAAGAACGGTCAGCTGAGATAATTATTTCCAAGTCTTTCACGTGTTCCTTTCGTTTTACTTAACGATCCTCTTGAGTTTTGCATACAGTATTCCTTTTGAGTTCTTCATTCTTTCCATACTTAAGCAGTTGGAATTTATCGCCACTGAACGTCATGTTATCCACCACTGCCCACTGGAAAACACTTCTTATATCGTCCTTTAATTTTTCAGTGTCTTTATCAAAGTGACTTTCATCTGCAAATGATGCTATAAAACTGACGGGCGTTTTTATCTGTCTGCTATGAGGATGAGAAACAGCAGAGGTGTCAGGACAGTGCCTTGGGAAACAGCTTTTACCTCGCTGATGCTGGATTTTGCTATGTTTATTACTAGTTTTTGTGCTCAATCTGCCTACCTTCCCTGTAAGGCCTATGGCTCTCATTTTGTGTGCTATCACTACATGATCACATACGTCAAATGCTTTTACAAAGTTTGTGTACATCACATCTGCATCTTGGTTGTCTTCCAAAGCCTCCGTAATTTTGTCATAGCGGTTCAGTAGCTGCGACAGGCATGATCGTCCTGCGTTACAACCATGCTGGTTTGGGTTATGCCGGTTGTGCTGTTCCACGAAATTTGCAATCTGCCGTCTCATTATTCTTTATAAGAGTTTTATGTGGGAAGTTAGGGCTACTAGTGTGTAATTTAAGTTAGTGATCTACTACCTCCCTTATGAAAAGGAGATATGTCTGCACTCTTTAAGGCCTCTGGTATTTCATCTTGATCTAGGCTCTTTCTTCAAAGAATACCGAGGCCTCGTGCTAGTGGTACTTTCTACTTCTTTTTAAATACGGCAGTCCATAAATCTGGTACAGGTGCTGAGTGAATAGGTATGATCTCAATTTCTTTTTCGAAATCTATGGGATTGGTACTAACGTCAGTTAGTTGGTCTCTGCGGTCTTCCGCTGGAGTGAAAAATATTTCTGCATTCTCTACTTTGCTGTGGGTTGCTGAACACTGGTTCATACTATTCCTTTAGAATGTCACTCATTTCCTGTTCATCGTCAGTATACGACTCTCCTGTAAATAATGGTCAAATTCTACAGGTAGTTCTTAGCTTGAATTTTGCATATAAAAAATATTTTGGGTTCCTTGCAATATCCTGGATGGCCTTTTGTTCCTTCTGCGCTTCTTCTGTTAGGTATGACATCCTAAGTTTTTGATCTAATTCAGTGATCTCTCGGCTAAGACTGTCTTTCCTTCGTTGCGACATATTTATATTTTTAAGCAACTCGGTAACTCGTTTTCTTCTGTACCATCTACGCTCTCTCTATATCTGATCTTCTTCTGGGCGTCCTCAATGGTACGTGTTTAATACAACCTTGTATACTTCTATAATCAGCATCTCCAGGTTTAAGCTTCAATGCTTACACCATCCCGCTTCAATGCTCACACTAACCAGCTTCACCGCCCATACCTTCCCGCTTCAACACGTACACCATCCCGCTTCAATGCTCACACTAACCAGCTTCACCGCCCATACCTTCCCGCTTCAACACGTACACCAGCCCGCTTCAACCCACACAGCAGTCTGCATAATTTCCACACCAGTCCACTTCAACGTCAACACCAGCTTATTTATGCCCACTGATTCCTTGGTGTTCTATGTTCACTGTTAGTGTTCTTTGTGTTCAATGTTAGTGTTGTGTTCATTGCTAATGTTTTCTGTGTTCAATGCTCGTTTTCTTTGTGTTTATTATTGCTGTTCTCTCTGTTTACCGCGTGTGTTCTCCATGCTCACGCCTGGTGTCCTCTGTGTTCACTATTTGTGTTCGTGTTTATTGCTAGTGTTTTTTATGTTCATTGCTAGGGTCTGTTCATGCTGGTGTCTCCTGCGTTCATTGTTGGTATTTAGAGTTCACTGCTGGTGTTTGTGCTCGTAGCTAGTGTTTCGTGTGTTCACTTGTGTTCACACCTAGTGTGATCTGTGTTCACAGCAGGTGTTCTCCGTGTTCATGCAGGTGTCTTAAAAAAAAACAGACCACAGAACGGGTGGGGGTTGAACCCATGGAGAGTGATTCCTAAATTTCACAGGCCGGTGCGTTAACCACTCGGGCAGCTGGCCTGTGAATTTTTGGTCTCACCATGAGTTCAAATCCCACCCGTTACGTGGTTTGTTTGTAATCGTGTTATTACGATTTCGTGAGTCCGGAGTCTTGAGAATATAAGGAAGGAGGAACACTGTGGCAAGCCTCCTGGCCCACACTAGGCAGGTACTTCTCCCTCAGCCTGGAGAAGAAGTCTGTTTCATACTCTGAAACAAAACTGTTCTCCAGGCTGAGGGACTGATAACCTCAAATCTACAACTTCAAGGGTGATGGACTGATTACATCGTCTTCACATCTCTACTGCTCCTGCCTACTTTCTGTACTCGACTGAAGAAGCCTACTGTGTAGGCGAAACGTGTCGGAATAACGATGCCTAAATGTTGCCTATGTGTCTTACCAATTTGTTGGCATTGTATACCATTTTGATATTCACCGTGTCTGCTTTGGGCAAAATGATTTCACAGACATACCGAAAGTTTTTGATAAGCTTTGTCTGGCACTTCCTTTCTTTGTCTGCATGCTTGCATATATTTTATTCCGTTCTGCATGAGTTCCTTCCTGTGCACGTTCGTGCTTTCGTTGTTAATTTTCGTTTTTCTTCCAGTTTGGTATGTTAACTAGTTGTGCTGTATGGTGTCGTCCCATCAACTTGCACTATGGAGGTAAACGATTTAAAACACCCGTGATGGAAAAACAGATATAAATGGAGAATAATTCAACTTCTTAATAAGTTGAAGATTGAGACACTTACGCAACATATGGGAATCTTCATTGAGGAAACGTTTCGCCACACAGTGGCTTCATCAGTCCAATATAAAGTAGAAAGGCGTAAGGAGAGGAGGAGTTTGAGGTAATCAGTCCCTTAGCCTGGAGTCGATGTGTTCAGTCCATCAGTCTTGTAGAATGTACAGCATAGGGCCGTAGACGTGGCTTATATACTGTAGTGAGGCGAGGCGAAGCAGGAGGTGGATGGTACCACTATGACCCCACCTCCTCCTGCTTCGCCTCACCTCATTACAGTATATAAGCCACGTCTACGGCCCTATGCTGTACATTCTACAAGACTGATGGACTGAACACATCTACTCCAGGCTAAGGGACTGATTACCTCAAACTCCTCCTCTCCATATGCCTTTCTACTTTGTAGTGGACTGATGAAGCCACTGTGTGGCGAAACGTTTCCTAAATAAAGATTCCCATTTGTTGCACAAGTGTCTAAATCTTCAACTTGTCGGCTTTTCAAGCCATTCATCACAACTCCTTAATAACAGTTTCATCTGCACAGTGGGCTTCATCAGGTAACAAACAGGATCTACCGGGTATGTAGCTCTCAGGTACAGAGAGCGCGGGGAAATTGAGACAGGCGAAGAATAAAACCGGAGAAGAGTATTTTCGGTCTTACAGAGCCAGGGTTTAACCCGGTAGCAGAGCGCTTTGTGGCGAAGGAGTAGCGCGGCGCAGGAGCAGAAGTTCAGGTGGAGTTGACAGTTGGAATGACCTGATTTTGAATTTTCTGCTTCGTCTGGAAGGCATACGAGAGTTGCATGGTCGTCGAAGTCATCCATGAACTGTTTCACAAAATTCTGGACTTGTGGTTTGAACTTGTATGGGGCAACAGAACCATTTGACAGCTCCATTCCAGAGTCGAGGGTGGAGTTCTCTGGCGAACATGGTGTTCTTGTTCACAAGTACAGTGAAGAGCTGGAGATTTTGTCCATGTTAGGCCAGGGTGTCGTTGTCGACTTCAATTTCTTTGTCTGAAGTGAGAGAACCTTGCTCTTCAAATGGAGTAACTGTGGGTGTGGAGGTCGTGGCAGGCTGCAGCAGGTAGCCAGGAATGGCTTGGACAGGTGGGTCAGGGGTGGCTTGGACAGCAGGTGGGTCAGGGGTGGCTTTGCAGAGAGTGGGTCAGGGGTGGCTTTGCAGAGAGTGGGTCAGGGGTGGCTTGGACAGCTGGTGGGTCAGGGATAACTTGGATAGCAGGTGGGTCTTGGGTAGTTGGTGGGTCAGGGATGGCTTGGGAAGCAGGTGGGTCAGGGATGGCTTGGAAAGCAGGTGGGTCAGGAGTGGCTTGGACAGCAGGTGGGTCAGGAGTGGCTTGGACAGCAGGTGGGTCTGGGGTAGCTTGAGCAGCAGGTGGGTCTGGGGTAGCTTGAGCAGCAGGTGGGTGAGAGGTGGCTTGAGCAGCAGGTGGGTGAGGGGTGGCTTGGGCAGCAGGTGGGTCAGGGGTGGCTTGGGCAGCAGGTGGGTCAGGGGTGGCTTGGGCAGCAGGTGGGTCAGGGGTGGCTTGGACAGCAGGTGGGTCAGGGGTGGCTTGGGCAGCAGGTGGGTCAGGGGTGGCTTGGGCAGCAGGTGGATGAGTCAGGGGGGTAGCTTGGGCAGCAGGTGGATGAGTCAGGGGGGTAGCCTGGGCAGCAGGTGGATGAGTCAGGGGGGTAGCCTGGGCAGCAGGTGGATGAGTCAGGGGGGTAGCTTGGGCAGCAGGTGGGTCAGGAGTGGCTTGGGCAGCAGGTGGGTCAGGAGTGGCTTGGGCAGCAGGTGGGTCAGAGGTGGCGTGGGCAGCAGGTGGGTCAGAGGTGGCTTGGGCAGCAGGTAGGTCAGGGGTATCTTGGGTAGCATACCTGGAGGTTACCTGGAGGTTATTCCGGGGATCAACGCCCCCGCGGCCCGGCCCATGACCAGGCCTCCCGATGGATCAGGCCTGATCAACTAGGCTGTTACTGCTGGCCGCACGCAGTCCAACGTACGAGCCACAGCCCGGCTGATCCGGCACTGACTAAGTATCTGTCCAGCTCTCTCTTGATGCCAGGGGCTTATTGGCAATTCCCCTAATGCTTGATGGGAGGCTGTTGAACAGTTTTGGGCCCCGGACACTTATGGTGTTTTCCCTTAGTGTACCAATGGCGCCCCTACTTTTTATTGGGGGTATTTTGCATCGCCTGCCCAGTCTTTTACTTTCGTAGGGAGTGATTTCTGTGTGCAGATTTGGGACCATTCCTTCCAAGATTTTCCAAGTGTAGATTATGATATATCTCTCCCTCCTGCGTTCCAAAGAGTATAAGTCAAGTGCTTCCAAGCGTTCCCAGTAGTTAAGGTGCTTGACAGAACTTATACGTGCAGTAAAGGATCTCTGTACACTCTCTAGATCTGCGATTTCACCTGCTTTGAATGGAGATGTTAATGTACAGCAGTATTCCAGCCTAGAGAGAACAAGTGATTTGAAAAGGATCATCATTGGCTTGGCATCTCTCGTTTTGAAAGTTCTCATTATCCATCCTATCATTTTCTTTGCACGTGCGATCGTGGCACTGTTGTGATCCTTGAAAGCGAGATCCTCAGACATTACTACTCCCAGGTCCCTTACATTATTTTTCCGCTCTATTGCATGGCCGGAGTCAGTAGTATACTCTGTTCTAGTTATTATCTCCTCCAGTTTTCCATAACGGAGTAGTTGGAATTTGTCCTCATTGAACATCATATTGTTTACCGTTGCCCACTGGAAAACTTTGTTTATATCTTCTTGGAGGTTAACCGCGTCCTCAGCAGATGACAGCCTCATGCAGATCCTAGTATCATCCGCAAAGGATGATACGGTGCTGTGGTGTATATCTCTATGTCTGATATGAGGATAAGAAATAAGATGGGGGCGAGTACTGTGCCTTGTGGAACAGAGCTCTTCACTATGGCAGCCTCCGATTTAACTCTGTTGACCACTACTCTTTGTGTTCGATTTGTTAGGAAGTTGAAGATCCATCTCCCCACTTTCCCAGTTATTCCTTTAGCACGTATTTTATGGGCTATTACGCCATGATCGCATTTGTCAAATGCTTTTGCAAAGTCTGTGTATATTACATCTGCATTCTGATTTTCTTCCAGTGCATCCAAGGTCATGTCATAGTGATCCAGTAGTTTTGAGAGGCAGGAGCGACCTGCCCTGAACCCATGTTGCCCTGGATTGTGCAGATTTTGGGAATCCAGGTGATTTGCAATCCTGCTTCTTAGCACTCTTTCAAAGATTTTTATGATGTGGGACGTCAGAGCTGTTGGTCTATAGTTCTTAGCTAATGCTTTGCTGCCACCTTTATGGAGTGGGGCTATATCCGTTGTTTTAAGTGACTGGAATTTCACCCATGTCCAAGCTCCTCCTCCATAGTGTACTTAGGGCACCCGAGAGGGGTTTCTTGCAGTTCTTAATGAAAACAGAGTTCCACGAGTCTGGGCCCGGGGCTGAGTGCATAGGCATGTTGTCAATGGCTTTTTCGAAATCTATCGGAGTTAGGGTAATGTCGGAAATCTGGCATACATTTATGGAGTTCTGAGGCTCATTCATGAAGAAATCATTTGGGTCGTCGATCCTCAGACCGATTAGTGGTTCACTAAACAGAGTCGTACTGGGATTTCAATATTTCACTCATTTCCTTGTTGTCATCTGTGTAAGTCCCATCCTGTCTGAGTAAGGGCCCGATACTAGATGTGGTATTTGCCTTGTTTTTGGCATATGAAAAGAAATATTTTGAATTTCTTTCAATTTCACTAATAGCTTTAAGCTCCTCCTGCCTTTCCTGGTTCCTGTAAGAGTCATTTAACTTAAGTTTGATAGTTTCCACTTCCCTGGTCAGCGCCTCCTCTCGTGTATCAGATATTCTAGCACTCCTGAGGAGCTCAGTGACTCTTTGTCGTCTTCTGTAGAGGGAGCGTCTTTCTCTCTCCAGTTTACTCCTGCTCTTCTTCTTTCTTAGGGGAATATGCCTAGAACATGCTTCGGCTGCCAGGAAGTTGATCCTTTCAAGGCACTGGTTTGGATCCATGTCATTTAAGACATCTTCCCAACATGTTTCGTTTAGGACATGGTTTACCTGGTCCCAGTTGATGTTCTTGTTGTTGAAGTTGTATTTTGTGAAGACACCTTCACAGGTACATGCATTCTGCTGATCAGGACCCCTATGCATGTACGTCTGGACTTCGATTAGGTTGTGATCGGAATTAGTTGTTTTTGATATTCTTATGTCTCTTATCAGGTCCTCATTATTTGTGAAGATAAGGTCAAGTGTGTTTTCTAGTCTTGTTGGCTCCACTATCTGCTGGCATAAGGTGTGTTTTTTGCAAAGACTTAGTAGCTCATGTGTGTGTGACCTTTCATCTGCACTACCTCCAGGGATTGTTTCAGCTATAACATTATTTGCTACATTCTTCCATTTTGTATGCCTTAGGTTGAAATCACCAAGCAGTAAGATGTTTGGGGATGGAGCTGGAAGGTTTTCCAAACAGTTATCAATTTTCAGTAGCTGTTCCTTGAACTGTTGTGAGGTTGCATCTGGTGGCTTGTATACAACCACAATGACTAGGTTTTGGTTCTCGATCTTTACTGATAGAACTTCAACTACCTCATTTGTGGTGTTCAGCAACTCCGTGCAGATAAGGGACTCTTTGACATACAGGCCAACCGCCCCTTGTTGCCTGTTTTTTCTGTCGCATCTAAAAAGGTTGTAACCACTTATCCATATTTCACTGTCAAAGTGATCTTTTGTGTGAGTCTCTGTGAAGGCTGCAAACATTGCATTAGACTCCTCTAGAAGTCCACTGATAAAAGGTATTTTGCTGTTGGTGGATGGCTTAAGGCCCTGTATATTAGCAAATATGAACGAGGTTGTATTCTGTGTTTGTTGGGGGGATTTTGTTATTGGCATCAGTAGTTGTAATTCTGGAGGGCCATGGGTAGCCACTGGCTGCGCCTCCAGTCCAACAAGGCTCCAAGGTGGACTATTTTTGTTATTTCCTTTCATTTTCTTTTTCCGTTCCTTCTTGCAAAGGCGTTTGACAAATGCGATCATGGAGTGATAGCGCACAAAATGAGGACCATGGCCATTACTACAAAAAGTAGTAGTGAACAGGGCAAGATCCAGCTTCAGCGAGGTCAGACCCTCAGTGCCCCAAGGCACTGTCCTGGCACCTCTGCTGTTTCTCATCCTCATATCATAGATAAAAACACCCGGCACACTTTTCTATCAACATTTGCAGATGACACTAAAATAAGCATGAAAGTCACTACGGTAGAGGACATTGAAAAATTACGAGAAGACATAAGCAGAGTTTTCCAGTGTGCAGTGGAGAACAACATGACGTTCAATGATGATAAGTTCCAGCTGCTTAGGTATGGAAAGAATGAAGAACTCAAAAGGAACACTATATACAAAACTCAAGAGGGTAACCAAATAGAACGTAAGGAACACGTAAAAGACCTGGGAATAATTATGCCAGCGGACCTTTCTTTTAAAGACCATAACAAGACAAAGATCACGACAGCCAGGAAGATGACGGGGTGGGTATTGAGAACTTTCAAAACAAGGGAAATAATGCCGATGGTGACACTCTTCAAATCGCTAGTGCTCCCTCACTTAGAATATTGAAGAATTGAGACACTTAAGCAACACATGGGAATCTTTATTGAAGAAACGTTTCGCCACACAGTGGCTTCATCAGTCCAATACAAAGTAGAAATGGGTAGGAAAGGAAAAGTATGAGGTAATCAGTCCCTCAACCTGGAATCGATGTGTTCAGTCCATCACTCTTGTAGGAAATGCAGCATAGGGCCAGAGAGGTGGCTTATATACTGCAGTCAGGTGAAGTGAAGCAGGAGGAGGCGGGATCACAGTGGGACCTGCCACTAATGTAAGTAGGTCGTCATCCAAAGGTTGGGCAAGCGTTGAAGTCTTTGTACCAAGATCCCATGATGTTGTAGTGTCTGACAGATGTGATGAATGGTTTAGAAAACCGACAAGTTGAAAAATTGAGACACTTATGGAACACATGGGAATCTTTATTGAAGAAACGTTTCGCCACACAGGTTGAGGGACTGATTACCTCAAACTTCTCCTCTCCTTACCCATTTCTACTTTGTATTGGACTGATGAAGCCAATGTGTGGCGAAACGTTTCCTCAATAAAGATTCCCATGTGTTGCATAAGAGTCTCAATTCTTCAACTCCTCGGTTTTCTAAACCTTTCATCACACTTAGAATACTGCTCAGTGCTGACGGCCCCGTTCAAGGCAGGAGAAATATCAGAGCTGGAACAAATACAGAGATCGTTTACTGCTCACACTGAGCCAGTAAAACACCTAAACTAATGGGAACGCCTGCAACATGTACTCATTGGAGCGGAGGAGAGATGCATGATAATATATACCTGGAAAGTACTAGAGTGCCTAATCCCAATTCTGCACACTGCTGTAACATACTGGAGTGAGAGATAAGGGAGGAAGTGTAAAATAAACCCAGTGAGGAGCAGGGGTGCGGTGGGGACAATAAGGGAACACTGTATCAACATCCGGGGTCCCAGACTATTCAACATCTTACCAGAAGATATCAGAAACACGGCTGGAACAAGTGTAGAAGCCTTCAAGAGGAAACTGGAGAAGAATCTTTGCCAGGTGCCAGATCAACCAGGCTATGATGGATATGTGGGGAAGCGGGCCTCCAGCAGCAACAGCCTGGTTGACCACGCAAGCACCAGACGAGCCTGGCCCATGGCCGGCCTCAGAGAGTAGAGAAACTCGAAACTCTTCAAAGGTATATCAAAGGCATATATCAAAGAGGTGGCTTGGGCAGCAGGTGGGTCAGGGGTGGCTTGGGCAGGTAGCTCAGGGGGGCTTGGGCAGTTGGTGGGTTAGGGATAGCTTGGGTAGCAGGTGGGTCCTGGGTAGCTTGAGAAGCAGGTGCGTCAGGAGTGGCTTGGGCAGCATGTGGGTCAGGGGTGGCTTGGGCAACAGGTGGGTCAGGGGTGGTTTGGGTGGCATGTGGGTGATGGATGGCTTGGGTAGCAGGTGGGTCAGGGGTGGGTTGGACAGATGGGTCAGGGGTGGTTTGGGCAGCATGTGGGTGAGGGATGGTTTGGGCAGCAGGTGGGTCAGGGGTGGCTTGAATAGCAGGTGGGTCACGGTGGCTTGGGCAGCTGGTGGGTCATGGGTGTTTTGGGCAGCAGGTGGGTCAGGGGTGACTTCGGCAGCAGATGTGTCAGGGGTGGCTTGGGCAACAGCTGGGTCAGGGGTGGCTTGGGCAGCAGGTGGATCAGGGGTGGTTTGGACAACTGGGATGTCTGGGGGTAGCTGGGCAACAGGTGGGTCAGAGGTGGCTTGGGCAGCAGGTGGGTCAGGGGTGGCTTGGGCAGATAGCTCAGGGGTGGCTTGGGCAGTTGGTGGGTCAGGGATGGCTTGGACAGCAGGTGGGTCTGGGGTAGCCTGGGAAGCAGGTGGGTCAGGGGTGGCTTGGGCAGCAGATGGGTCAGGGGTGGCTTGGGCAGCAGGTGGGCGAGGGGTGGCTTGGGCAGCAGGTGGGTCTTGGGTAGCCTGGGAAGCAGGTGGGTCAGGGGTGGCTTTGGCAGCTGGTGGGTCAGGGATGGCTTGGACAGCAGCTGGGCCTAGGGTAGCTTGGGAAGCAGGTGGGTCAGGGTGGCTTGGGCTGCATGTGGATTAAGGGTGGCTTGGACAGCAGGTGCGTCAGGTGTGGTTTGGGAAGCATGTGGGTGAGGAATGGCTTGGGCAGCAGGTAGTTCATGGGTGGCTTGGGCAAGAGGTGGGTCAAGGGTGTTTGGTGAGACACATATGCAACAGTTAGGTATCTTTATTTCGAAACGTTTCGCCTACACAGTAGGCTTCTTCAGTCGAGTACAGAAAAGTTGATAGAAGCAGAAGAGACTTGAAGACGATGTAATCAGTCCATCACCCTTGAAGTTTTGAGGTGGTCAGTCCCTCAGTCTGGAGAAGAGTATTGTTCCATAGTCTGAAACAATATGGAGTTGAAGTGATAGGATGGAGCCTTATATAGTGCCAGGAGGTGTCAAGGGTGATGGACTGATTACATCGTCTTCAAGTCTCTTCTGCTTCTATCAACTTTGCTGTACTCGACTGAAGAAGCCTACTGTGTAGGCAAAACGTTTCGAAATTAAGATACCTAACTGTTGCATATGTCTCTCACCAAACAACCTGTCGGTATTTTATACCATTTTAATGTTCACTCTGACACTGCAACACAAGGGTATCTTGGTACAGACCTGAAATCAACTTCGACAACCTCTACTAGTGAGAATGGCTGGATTTGAGGGGGACCTGACCTCCCAACTTCTACGATCTTACCTCTACTAGTGACCTACGTCTCACCTCCTGGCACTATATAAGGCTCCATCCTATCACTTCAACTCCATATTGTTTCAGACTATGGAACAATACTCTTCTCCAGACTGAGGGACTGACCAACTCAAAACTTCAAGGGTGATGGACTGATTACATCGTCTTCAAGTATCTTCTGCTATCAACTTTTCTGTACTCGACTGAAGAAGCCTACTGTGTAGGCGAAACGTTTCGAAATAAAGATACCTAACTGTTGCATGTGTGTCTCACCAAACAACCTGTCGGTATTTTATACCATTTTAATGTTCACCGGGTCAAGGGTGGTTTCGGCAGCAGATGTATCAGGGGTGGCTGGGCAGCAGATGGGTCAGGGGTGGCATGGGCAACAACTGGGTCAGGAGTGGCTTGGGCAGCAGGTGGGCGTGGGGTGGCTTGGGCAACAGGTGGGTCAGGTGTGGCTTGAGCAAGTGGTGGGTAATTGGTGGCTTGGGTAGCTTGTAGGTCATGAGTGCACTGGGCGGCTGTGGTATGAGTGCACTGGGCGGCTGTGGTTCGGGGATTTGAGAGGATTGTGATGCCTCCTGTATGGAAGATTTCCAGTGCATCTGCTAATGATGTAGTATCAGGAAACTTGAACATGGGAAAGTTGTCGAGGCGGAAGAGTTCACTGTGTAGTTGAAAGTTTCAGGGCAGACGGCATTCTTCATGTAGGCATACATCATGCAGCATATAATCTTGGTTGGAACGCAGTCTGAAAGTGTGGAAAAGAATTTTGATACGGAAGTAGGCTGTTGTGTAACTTGCAGAATTTTTTGAGTGTCGGCTTGATGTCTTGTGGTTTCAGCGTCGAGGCCTCGAGCTTTTTCATATTGACGATTTCCTGCCTGAGAGGGCACTTGGTTGCAAGAGTGAGATGATCACTCTTGCGGTTTAGAAGAGGTGCAGCCCTCATGATTGCGTCTTTCTGTGCCGCAGTTGGATATTTCTTTTCTATTAAAGGGCAGTCCTCGGCAAGGCGGGTCTACCTACCTGGAGGGTGTTCCGGGGCCAACGCCCCCCTCCCCGCGGCCTGGTCCATGCTCAGGCCACACTAGTATATGCATAGCAGTTCCAACATGTGGTGGAATCGCTCTGGTTCTATGTTGCTGGGATTAATGCGGTAGTATGAGATGGGTAGACCTTCATTGAGGGCCTGAGATACCATGGAGATTTCGGCAAAGGTGACCTTGATCACTAAGATGGCAGCTGGAATTTCTGTGACGTAGTTGACGATGGCTCAGTCAATTTGAACTTCAATAAATCGTTTCAAGTCGCCCGTTGACTAGCTGGTGACGTCACGATCAAGCTTCTTGACGAACATCGATTTCCCGGCTCTCAACGCAAGGGAAGAGGCCACTTCGAAGTCACGTCTGTAAGTTCACATCGAGACGATTGTCAACAAATTCACTCTTAATTATATAAAAAAATCTACCTAAAGTTTTGTAAGCTAAAAACATGCTCCTTTAGACAATAGAAACGACATAAAAATAGACGAAGAGAACATGTCTACGCCTACATTAATCGCTGGCATCAAATTAAAATTTAACGCTCTTGACTCACGAAATCGTAATGACACAATTGCAAACAAACCATACCAAACCATACTAGGTGTATTTCTACACCTAGTTGGACGAATCTTATTGAAGCTAGCTGGCCCAGTGGCTAACGCGACGGTCTGGAGTATTGAGACAATCTGACCGCGGGTTCAAATCCCACCCGTGGTATGGTTTGTTTTTTTTAACGCTCTTGTCCAACACATGTTAACATTAGTCTGCACAAATGTAGAAATAGTACCTAAAATTCTCTATTTTGTTCAGTGATCTATGCTGCCAGTAGTAACAGCCTGGTTGATCAGACCCTGATCCACCATGAGGCCTGGTCTCAGACCAACCCGAGGGGGCGTTGACCCCCGAAACCCTCTCCAGGTAAACCTAACGTTACTGTAACATTTACGCATTCCTCGGATGAGGAACCGTGCCTGAGCATCCACCTAGCAAACCCGCCTCGTAACAGTCATCATCCAACTAATGACAGCACTAAGAACAACCACAAACTCTAATAATAATCAACAAGCTGAATCCTTATAAAAATCCCAGGACCTACTAAATATCAATGCCATTCATAAATACTACAGTTCACTTTACATCTGAAATCAGCACTGTAATGCTAAGATACTGACTTAAGACATTTCAACACACAAATATTACGCTACAAATTCCTCTTTGATATCACTAGAGCTCGCTCGAACATTTCCAGAAATTCTATGCAAACCAGATGTATTTCGATCGCTGTGCGATTCCATAACTCCAGTCCTCTGTGCCTCTCTGTACGTGATTGGGATACTAAATTGCGCAGCGTAAGTTGATAATGCAGTTAAATATTAGCACTGAAGATGTGAAGGGAATCAACAGAGGTATTCACAAGTCATCATATAGGTAAAAAATACTTACATACCTTCAATAAAAAATTGTAAAATAGGGCAAATACAGAATAAAACTAATTCAGAATTTTCAGATAGACCAAAACAGATCAAATGCTTAAAATGAATAAACACATTAGGTTTGAAGTCGTTCGGATGGTCTATTATCAAGTCATCAGCATGGAGGGGACGAAGCTAATCAGATGCGAAAAGGTTTATAAAAATTTTCAATTTCTTAAAAAAAAAAAAATTGGAACCTACACAAGCCAAAATCAATCCAAACTTTCTTCTAAGACTGACCAAGGTTTAAGAAAGTGCAATAAGTTATGAGCTTTATATAAGTTCAGTGCACATAACATACAAATTTTAACAATAGTCTGCGGGTACACAGATGTTATAGACATAAAATAACATTAAAGGCAAATACTTTATCCAATTATTTCAGAGAAACTAATTTGATTAATAAAATTGGTTCACGATAACTTACACAAGCTAACATCAAGAGATTATTTCCTTTAAGGACAACACATCAGCACTAAAAGTTTAAAGCCGACCAGAAGATGCATTTTCCAGATTTTGCTATGAATGCAACATTATTTGTACCTACACAGCCTAAACCTATAAAACGTTCGTTCCATTTCCACTTTTGATAGATGCCGTTCACAATTGCTATATGACCCTTGAGGGTCATATAGCAATTGTAATACGGGATCTATTCAAATATGATCCAAACAACGAAAAGATCAAAAGCCCCTCACCTGCATCAAGGCAAAAATAATTCAAATCCACCATTTCGAGATTAAGAATGACAAAATGGCACTATTTTACACATAAAATTATCAGCTCTGCTCCTACACATTTGAATTTTATTCTCTTCCATTGTTGATTATTTTTGGCACTTGTGAATGTTTGAAGCTCCACCACTGAGGGTTTTGATAGGTATCTGAGTCATTCCAGGATGCTGGGAATGGGTTCAACAAGTTTGGTCCTAGGGCAGGTGACCATGCCAAATATTCCAAGAATTTGGTCTTAGTTACCGTACACGGGTGTTGAAAATTTTAAGCTGACTGGATGAAGCGTTTTTGAGTTTTGAATGAAATAAATTAAAAAAACTTGGAAAAAAAAATAAAGAAAAAATCAGACAACGTCTTAAAAAGTCCCCCTTCTGGGATACCTAATTAAAGAGCCATAAAAATGTGGAAATAACTTATATAAACTGAAAAAATGGAAGAAAATGAATTCCAATTCAATCTAAAACAAATACTCTGCTTTAAGAGTTTCTAACTAACGTTTTATATAATTAATGAACAATATCGTGTTATACATTAACAATTTCATAGACTACCTTTTCTAATTTGTAAATTATAATTTTTTTTTACTTTTCAGTGAACCCCACAACTTGGTAGTCTACAATTGTTAAGTAGTTTAAGTTGTAATTCCAATTTATTGTATTATTTCTGCACAGCAAAATGTAATAAACTACTGTTGTTGTTGTTATTATTCTTACCCTCGTTTATTATTACCTCTTCATATTTCTCCATTCTGTATCTCCTCTTATTACCTCTTCTTTTCTCTCCTTAATTATACTTTATCTACACATTCCTTCCTTCCTCTCCCATATCCTTGCTTATTTACTCTACACCATCTCCCTTCATCTCCCAAACCCCTTCTTACCTATTTCTCTTCCCTTTCTCCACTACCCACATCCCCCTCTATCCTACCACATTCATCCCTACCTTCCCCAAATACATATTTACCTTCTACAGAAAAGAAGAGGTAATAAGAGGAGATACAGAATGGAGAAATATGAAGAGGTAATAATAAACGAGGGTAAGAATAATAACAACAACAACAGTAGTTTATTACCGGTCTGAGGATCGACGACCCAAATGATTTCTTCATGAATGAGCCTCAAAACTCCATAAATATATGCCAGATTTCCGACATTACCCTAACTCCGATAGATTTCGAAAAAGCCATTGACAACATGCCTATGCACTCAGCCCCGGGCCCAGACTCGTGGAACTCTGTTTTCATTAAGAACTGCAAGAAACCCCTCTCGCGTGCCCTAAGTACACTATGGAGGAGGAGCTTGGACATGGGTGAAATTCCACAGTCACTTAAAACAACGGATATAGCCCCACTCCATAAAGGTGGCAGCAAAGCATTAGCTAAGAACTATAGACCAATAGCTCTGACGTCCCACATCATAAAAATCTTTGAAAGAGTGCTAAGAAGCAGGATTGCAAATCACCTGGATTCCCAAAATCTGCACAATCCAGGGCAACATGGGTTCAGGGCAGGTCGCTCCTGCCTCTCACAACTACTGGATCACTATGACATGGCCTTGGATGCACGAAGAAAATCAGAATGCAGATGTAATATACACAGACTTTGCAAAAGCATTTGACAAATGCGATCATGGCGTAATAGCCCATAAAATACGTGCTAAAGGAACAACTGCGAAAGTGGGGAGATGGATCTTCAACTTCCTAACAAATCGAACACAAAGAGTAGTGGTCAACAGAGTTAAATCGGAGGCTGCCATAGTGAAGAGCTCTGTTCCACAAGGCACAGTACTCGCCCCCATCTTATTCCTTATCCTCATATCAGATATAAACAGAGATATACACCACAGCACCGTATCATCCTTTGCGGATGATACTAGGATCTGCATGAGGCTGTCATCTGCTGAGGACGCGGTTAACCTCCAAGAAGATATAAACAAAGTTTTCCAGTGGGCAACGGTAAACAATATGATGTTCAATGAGGACAAATTCCAACTACTCCGTTATGGAAAACTGGAGGAGATAATAACTAGAACAGAGTATACTACTGACTCCGGCCATACAATAGAGCGGAAAAATAATGTAAGGGACCTGGGAGTAGTAATGTCTGAGGATCTCACTTTTAAGGATCACAACAGTGCCACGATCGCACGTGCAAAGAAAATGATAGGATGGATAATGAGAACTTTCAAAACGAGAGATGCCAAGCCCATGATGATCCTTTTCAAATCACTTGTTCTCTCTGGGCTGGAATACTGCTGTACATTAACATCTCCATACAAAGCAGGTGAAATCGCAGATCTAGAGAGTGTACAGAGATCCTTTACTGCACGTATAAGTTCTGTCAAGCACCTTAACTACTGGGAACGCTTGGAAGCACTTGACTTGTACTCGTTGGAACGCAGGAGGGAGAGATATATCATAATCTACACTTGGAAAATCTTGGAAGGAATGGTCCCAAATCTGCACACAGAAATCACTCCCTACGAAAGTAAAAGACTGGGCAGGCGATGCAAAATGCCGCCAATAAAAAGTAGGGGCGCCATTGGTACACTAAGAGAAAACACCATAAGTGTCTGGGGCCCAAAACTGTTCAACAGCCTCCCATCAAGCATTAGGGGAATTGCCAATAAACCCCTGGCTGCCTTCAAGAGAGAGCTGGACAGATACCTAAAGTCAGTGCCGGATCAGCCGGGCTGTGGCTCGTACGTCGGACTGCGTGCGGCCAGCAGTAACAGCCTAGTTGATCAGGCCCTGATCCATCGGGAGGCCTGGTCATGGACCGGTCCGCGGGGGCGTTGATCCCCGGAATAACCTCCAGGTAACCTCCCTAACACTCCTCCCTACTTTCCCACCAACCCTTCTCATCATTCTATTCTTTCCCTACCTACCCATTATCTTCCCCATTTCTCTTCAACCCTATCTCTTCTGCTACCACCTCACTACCCCCCTCAACCCCTCCAATCTCCCCTGCTACCCACTACTGTTTAATCTCACTTTCACCCCTCCCTTCCTCCTCCTCCTACCACCCCATACTGTAACTACCCACCCCATTCCTCCTCCCACCACCCCACTACTCCTCCACACCTACCTCCCTTCCTCCCTCCACTACTCCACCACACCTCCCTACCTCCCTCCACTACTCCTCCACACCTCCCTCCACTACTCCTCCACACCTCCCTCCACTACTCCTCCACACCTCCCTCCCTCCACTAGTACTCCACACCTCCCTCCACTACTCCTCCACACCTCCCTCCACTACTCCTCCACACCTCCCTCCACTACTCCTCCACACCTCCCTCCACTACTCCTCCACACCTCCCTCCACTACTCCTCCACACCTCCCTCCCTCCACTACTCCTCCACACCTCCCTCCCTCCACTTCAAGAGTTTACCTTCACTCCTCCACTTCATTTCCTCTTATCACTTTCTGAGTGCCTCTTGAGAGTGTCTTTTCACCTGGCCTCATTATCGCGCCCTCCTCGTCTTCTTTATCAGTGTTGTCATGTCTCCTTCATTCATTTACCTCCTCTTACTCTTGTTTATCAGTGTTATTATTCCTATTCTTAGCTGCTCCTCTTCGTCTTCATTTGTGCTGTGATTCCTCTTCTCCTTCTTTATCAGTATTGTCATACCTCTGTTCTACCTCTTCTTCCTATCTCCTATTCTTCTTTACCAATGTTGTCCAACTTCTTACCTTTTCTTTATCAGTGTTGTCATATCTCTTCTTTATCAGTGTCATACCTCTTCTTTATGAGTGTTGTCATACCTCTTCTTTATCAGTGTTGTCATACCTCTTCTTCTTTATCAGTGTTGTCATACCTCTTCTTCATCAGTGTTGTTATGCCTCTTCTTCTCACCTCCTCCTCCTCTTTATCAGTGTTGTCATGCCTCTTCTTCTCACCTCCTCCTCCTCTTTATCAGTGTTGTCATGCCTCTTCTTCTCACCTCCTCCTCCTCTTTATCAGTGTTGTCATGCCTCTTCTTCTCACCTCCTCCTCCTCTTTATCAGTGTTGTCATGCCTCTTCTTCTCACCTCCTCCTCCTCTTTATCGGTGTTGTCATACCTCTTCTTCATCAGTGTTGTTATGCCTCTTCTTCTCACCTCCTCCTCCTCTTTATCAGTGTTGTTATGCCTCTTCTTCTCACCTCCTCCTCCTCTTTATCAGTGTTGTTATGCCTCTTCTTCTCACCTCCTCCTCCTCTTTATCAGTGTTGTTATGCCTCTTCTTCTCACCTCCTCCTCCTCTTTATCAGTGTTGTTATGCCTCTTCTTCTCACCTCCTCTTCCTCTTTATCAGTGTTATGCCTCTTCTTCTCACCTCCTCTTCCTCTTTATCAGTGTTGTCATGCCTCTTCTTCTCACCTCCTCCTCCTCTTTATCAGTGTTGTCATGCCTCTTCTTCTCACCTCCTCTTCCTCTTTATCAGTGTTGTCATACCTCTTCTTCATCAGTGTTGTTATGCCTCTTCTTCTCACCTCCTCCTCCTCTTTATCAGTGTTGTTATGCCTCTTCTTCTCACCTCCTCCTCCTCTTTATCAGTGTTGTTATGCCTCTTCTTCTCACCTCCTCCTCCTCGTTATCAGTGTTGTCATGCCTCTTCTTCTCACCTCCTCTTCCTCTTTATCAGTGTTGTCATGCCTCTTCTTCTCACCTCCTCTTCCTCTTTATCAGTGTTGTCATACCTCTTCTTCATCAGTGTTGTTATGCCTCTTCTTCTCACCTCCTCCTCCTCGTTATCAGTGTTGTCATGCCTCTTCTTCTCACCTCCTCTTCCTCTTTATCAGTGTTGTCATGCCTCTTCTTCTCACCTCCTCCTGGTCTTAATTAAGACTTAATTACTCAGCACAAAAAGTGTCTGGGAAAATAGAACTACAAAGCAAATTGCCTTAATAGTTATTATAAGTCATTTATAACAATGACGTTCTTCAGGACTGTCGTGTTCTTCAGGACTGTCGTGTTCTTCGGGACTGTCGTGTTCTTCAGGACTGTCGTGTTCTTCAGGACTGTCGTGTTCTTCAGGACTGTCGTGTTCTTCAGGACTGTCGTGTTCTTCAGGACTGTCGTGTTCTTCAAAACTGTCGTGTTCTTCAGGACTGTCGTGTTCTTCAGGACTGTCGTGTTCTTCAGGACTGTCGTGTACTCAGGACTGTCGTGTTCTTCAGGACTGTCGTGTTCTTCAGGACTGTCGTGTTCTTCAGGACTGTCGTGTTCTTAGGACTGTCGTGTTCTTCAGGACTGTCGTGTTCTTCAGGACTGTCGTGTTCTTAGGACTGTCGTGTTCTTCAGGACTGTCGTGTTCTTAGGACTGTCGTGTTCTTCAGGACTGTCGTGTTCTTAGGACTGTCGTGTTCTTCAGGACTGTCGTGTTCTTAGGACTGTCGTGTTCTTCAGGACTGTCGTGTTCTTCAGGACTGTCGTGTTCTTCAGGACTGTCGTGTTCTTCAGGACTGTCGTGTTCTTCAGGACTGTCGTGTTCTTCAGGACTGTCGTGTTCTTAGGACTGTGGCGTTCAAGACTGGTGTTCTTCGAGACTGTAGTGTTCATGAGTGTGGTGAAATTGTCTGATGTTCATGTGTGTTCTTCATAATTGTGTTCATGAGTGTGTTCTTCATGAGTGTTCATGAATGTGTTCTTCACGAGTGATGTTCATGAGTGGTATTCATGGATGCGATGTTCTTCAGTGTGTTCTCCATGACTGTTCTTCAGTGTGTTCTTCATGACTGTGTTCTTCAGTGTGTTCTTCATGAGTGTTCTTCATGAGTGTGGTGTTCAGTGTGTTCTTCATGAGTGTGGTGTTCTTCAGTGTGTTCTTCATGAGTGGTGTTCTTCAGTGTTCATGAGTGTGTTCTTCAGTGTGTTCTTCATGAGTGTGGTGTTCTTCAGTGTTCATGAGTGTGGTGTTCTTCAGTGTGTTCTTCATGAGTGTGGTGTTCTTCAGTGTGTTCTTTATGAGTGTGGTGTTCTTCAGTGTGTTCTTCATGAGTGTGGTGTTCTTCAGTGTGTTCTTCATGAGTGTGGTGTTCTTCAGTGTGTTCTTCATGAGTGTGGTGTTCTTCAGTGTGTTCTTCATGAGTGTGGTGTTCTTCAGTGTGTTCTTCATGAGTGTGGTGTTCTTCAGTGTGTTCTTCATGAGTGTGGTGTTCTTCATGAGTGTGGTGTTCTTCAGTGTGTTCATGAGTGTGGTGTTCTTCAGCGTGTTCTTTATGAGTGTGGTGTTCTTCAGTGTGTTCTTCATGAGTGTGGTGTTCTTCATGTGTGGTGTTCTTCAGTGTGTTCTTCATGAGTGTGGTGTTCTTCAGTGTGTTCTTCATGAGTGTGGTGTTCTTCATGAGTGTGGTGTTCTTCATGAGTGTGGTGTTCTTCAGTGTGTTCATGAGTGTGGTGTTCTTCAGTGTGTTCTTTATGAGTGTGTTCTTCAGTGTGTTCTTCATGAGTGTGGTGTTCTTCAGTGTGTTCATGTGTGGTGTTCTTCAGTGTGTTCTTCATGAGTGTGGTGTTCTTCAGTGTGTTCTTTATGAGTGTGGTGTTCTTCAGTGTGTTCTTCATGAGTGTGGTGTTCTTCAGTGTGTTCTTCATGAGTGTGGTGTTCTTCAGTGTGTTCTTTATGAGTGTGGTGTTCTTCAGTGTGTTCTTCATGAGTGTGGTGTTCTTCAGTGTGTTCTTCATGAGTGTGGTGTTCTTCAGTGTGTTCTTCATGAGTGTGGTGTTCTTCAGTGTGTTCTTTATGAGTGTGGTGTTCTTCAGTGTGTTCTTCATGAGTGTGGTGTTCTTCATGACTGTGTTCTTCATGAGTGTGGTGTTCTTCAGTGTGTTCTTCATGAGTGTGGTGTTCTTCAGTGTTCTTCACGAGTGTGGTGTTATTCAGTGTTCTTCATGAGTGTGGTGTAAAGGAATTAAACATGCACAACACCTTGGTATTTCTACTTAGTAGACGTGTCGCCATCCAGTGACTTTATCAATATTAAACAAGGACACAATCTGAAGACTGTATAACTATACACAAAGGATGAGGTAATTAGTCCCTCAGCCTGGAAGCGGGTGATGAGCACCGCGGTCTTGAAGAATCTGAAGCTCGGGCAGGTTAGTTTAGGTAAGTTTTGTCAGGAAACAGGACAAGTTTTTCCTAACGCGGCTCTTAGTTATATGACGATCAAGGAAGAAGTGTGTCGAGACGAGGGAGGTGCCACAGACGAAGGTATTGTCACTGGTAGGCAGGTTTACCCAGCAGAAGTAGGTCATACCCAGTGGATGAGCCAGGAGGTTGTGGAGATGTACTCTGCCACTGGTTGGCAGGATTATCCAGTGGAAGTAGGTCATGTCTAGTGGATGAACCAGGAGGTTGTGGAGATGTACTCTACCACTGGTTGGCAGGATTACCCAGTGGAAGTAGGTCATACCCAGTGGATGAGCCAGGTTGTGGAGATGTATTCTCTACCAAGAGTCCATGGCTCCCGGACAGATAGCCGACGGACACTTGTCTGAACGGACATTTCACCAAAGGCCATTTCACCGACTGGACATATGGCCGAACTGGCATTCATCACAACATATTTCCCAAGCATTAAAAGGAAATAAAAATAACAAAAAGAATTATAAATATAAAATAACAAACCTAACCTTAACCTAATTATCCGCTCGGGTATATTGTCCGGCCAAACGGCTGTCGGTGGCAATGTCCATTCGGCCAACTGTCCTTCGGTGAAATGTCTGTCGGCCAAGTGTTGGTCGGTCATTTGTCCGGCAACGGATTCCCTGATGTTGGTGAGGTTGACAAATTATACATGAGTGGTACACAGTACCGACAAGATTAAGAATTTAGATGCATTTGCAACATCTGGGTATATTTACTTGTCTTCGTATCATGTCCTTGTGTTGATCAAGTCACTGGTTGGCGGAACGTCTACAGAGTAAAGATACCCAGATGTTGCCCATGTGTCTAATTCTACATCTTGTCGGTATTGTTTACTATGCATATACAACGACTGTGACGCTTTTCATGTGTGTGGTGTCCTTCATGAGTGTGGTGTTCATGAGTGTGCTCATGTGCATGGTGTTCTTTGAGAACGACAAACGGATCGGTTTCTCGCACCGGTTCAAGATAGTTACGAATTAACTGTTCATAATCTTGCCACCTGGTTAGATCTTGAAAGTCCTTCATACGAATTAAGTTAAATACATGTGAGGCTGCTGGAGAACGGGCTAGACTCTCCTTTCCGATACTGATTAAACAACTCTCAGATGGAAGACCATCAACTGAAGCATCAGCTCTGGCTCGAACAGCGGTAAACCAACCTTCAAGGTTGTCTGGGTTACCATTGAACAATGGCATAGCACCATACGGATCACGACTAAAATTACGCAGGCTAGAAGTCTGAGTATGTCTATCGTTTGATAAGGAGTTACTCGAATTTTGAGCTGACGCATTAATGGTTGTACTAGCAGCATGTGCTGAGGCATCGCTTGAGAAGACTTGAGACATATTTGCAAAATGTAAAACAAGAATTTAGAGAAACAAAAGAAAACATAACTGAGGAACACACAACACAGTGAACTTAAATGGGAAAAAAATGCTTAACTATTCTGCATAAGTAATTAAAAATTGACAGGTCACACAGTAAGCAAAGAACTCACAGTCACAGAGAAAATGCTTATCTGAACAAACAACACTTTGAAAATCAAGAGAACTTGTACTTTACTCAAATCTAATTTGCTCAACTTTTACTTTAAATTGAATGAATGGCACAGTGAGTTGTCTTTACTCTCAATGCAACAGGGAAATACACAATAAAATGACAAAATGGACTCAATAAAGCTTGTGCAAAATAAAACAAACTGGGACACAATTCACTGGAAAATAAAATAAAATGGGACACAAAGAATAAAATATTATGCACAGAACAGAGCATATGAAACTGCACTGAAATAAACTGTAGCAATATTGCAAATAACAATTGCTAATCAAAAAGTACTGCACAACACTGCACAAAATCTCTGCAAGAAAAACTTTAAAGACAACACAATCTTTGCACAAGAATTATTGCAAAATGAGTCAATGTGCAATAATAAAAAAAACTATTACACAAGAAAAGAAATATATCAAGGAATGAACACTAACTCTTAACTGCACTCAAGCAACACTTAACAAGCAAAAGAACAATTTACTCTAAAAGAACTTAAAAATTGCACTAAGAGTGAATTTGTACAATGAAACATGAAAAATAATAGGTGCTAAAACACAGAACAAAAAAGTTTGAACACTTACAGTGATGCAGAACACAACACATCAACATAAACACTATACTAGAATTTTCTTGCAATGAAACTTGATGTGTGAAAACTTTGATAATAATTTCTTGCTTGCACAAAATAATGGCACTATTGTCTGTGGAAATAAGACAAATTAGACACTGGCTAAATGAAAGAATATGAACACAAGAATGTTCAACACACAGGGAACAAAACAAGAATACACAAATGCTGGGATGAAAAAAAATATATATAACTGAGACAACACTGAGTTGTGATGCAGAATACAACTAAGTAAATTACTGAATTAATTCACTGGAATACTGAGAACACTAGGTGATTGTGAAGTAGAAACACAAGTTCTATACTGCTCATATGTTGCACACACAACAAAGGAAAAACACTAAGTACTTACTTCAAGTGTATAAAAAGACACACAACACAACAGACATAAGATAATGCACGAAAATTAACACTGAATTAAGGAGATAAAAAGATTATTGCAAACAAACACTGAGTCTGATCGAGAGTCACTGAATGTCACTAAGAAAATCACTGGAACACAAAAGAAATGTCTCAACACTCGCAAATGTCTCTATGAAAAAAATATTATCGCTGTAACGACTTGGTGTAGAATGAGGTAGATGGTGGAAGGTTGGAGGATTGTTTATGTCGTCTTGCTGCTGTCCTCTGCACACGTGATCGTAGAATTGCACTTACATCGACGATAGACTTCACACAGGAGGCTTTCAACAGTTGGCGCCATTGTCGAAGACACACTCTAGCTCTTGACCCCCTATGTGGTCCTTAAAATATGGTGCTACAACCCTCAGTAGTGCGCCAAAACACTGGTAGAGGTTGGGTGAGTACCAAAACACAGTGAGAGTGGTTGGGTTTGTGGGTAAACAGGGCTAAGGCATCTGAGGCCAAGTGGTGAGTTAGTGGGGTTAGCAGGGCTAAGACCGAGACCGCGTGGTGAGACACACGTGGTCGTAGGCCTATGGGTTGAACGGCATAAAGCCTCACTGCGGACACCCACACTGGCGCGAAGATATTCTAAGCTGGCTGGCTTAAAATACACCCACGAAATACCACAACACCACAGGGATGAAAAAGAGCACTCAGGATGGTTTGGAGCTTGAATCACAAGCGATGAAGACTACTCACGTGGCTTGCTTGACTACTGGGGTAAGACACCTGGGTTAGTTGCTAGCTGGCTTATCTTAACCCTTCACACACAATAGCTTGATAACTTCTCACGATGAGCACAGCAGGGGTGGAAGCTGGCTTGGCAGACAAAAGAACTGGATGGAGTAAGCTAGGCTAGACTGGACTCGGTTGTTCTGACTCCCCCACCACAGACTGGAAGCTGGCTTATTTTGCAAACTCGGGTCAACCCCTCGGGAGTGATGCAAATAAGCAGATAAACACTAATACAAAGAGACTGACCCATGAATAATGTAGTAGCTGGTAGGAATTTGAGAGAGTAGCTGACTTGAGGTAGCAGGCTTGGCTAGGTCGGCCTACTGGCGACACGAAATGGCCGTCTTGCTGGTCGAAAGAAATCTCCATACATCGGTGTAATTATCAATTTTACGCCCACACCGCTGTCACCATTTATCGTAGGGGTTCTTAAATGGAGATATCGAGAGTTGAAGGTAGACACTTGTTGGATGGTAACGATATGTCAGACTGTGATGATGGGAAATGGAGCCCAGCCTCTGCCTGTCCTAGCCTATGTCAAACGCCGACTGAGAGAGTGGCAGAGGTACGAACGTACACATGCGCATCCCATGACATCACACAGTCACAGGCCTAGGGATCTCCTATCTAAAGCACATGGATGATACTGATATGCTATACAACACAGGGATCAGCAACTATGCTGACAGTGTGGTGTTCTTCGTGAGTGTGGTGGTGTTCTTCGTGAGTGTGGTGGTGTTCTTCGTGAGAGTGGAAGTGTTCTTCCTGAGTGTGACGGTGTTGTGTGTGAGAGCGATGATCGGTCTCATTGTGGAGATGAAGAAGGTAACAAACGATCTCTCAATTCGCGTCAGCAATTCCCGGTGACGTGGCATTTTGTCAAGAGGTGATCAGTATTATTTCCTGGTCACTCTTCAGTACCAGTGAGAAATATCCTCATTTCAGTGTGATTATATTTGCAAGTGATACTATACAAGTCTGTGTAATGTGTTTACTCTTGTAAGTAGCATCCCACAAGCCTGTGAAATTTGAGGATGCTCATATATCTTATTTGGTATTGTGTTCCTTTGGTCTAATACGTGTCTCACACGGCAGAAGCACATGCAAATTGCTACAGAGTATCTTCTACACAACTAAAGTTAACCTCTGGCCCTCCTTCGGGGCATCACCTACTTCTAAGTAGTAGTTCCCCACCTACCTTTGAGGACGCCTACAACTGCTGCACCTCTCCGTCTCCTCCACTGACTCCGGTATGATAGTCTTCATATTCCCGTATTAGAATACACAAATAGCCCCCACAATGGAGAGGAGCTTACGACCATGTTTCGGTCCGACTTGGACCGAACTGTTCCAGTCAATGTATTGTGTCTTTTTATTCTTTCTGTATTAGAATTAAAATAGCCTGGGTGCCACACATGTATTCAATAAAGATACTCAGGTGTTGCACATGTGTCTTATTTATCAACTTGCCGGTATTGTAATGTAAATACTTTGATTTAATGACGCTGTGGAATTTGGTTATATTTCTAAGTACTACTTGTAAACACACCTGAGTACCTGATTACTTCTCTGTGTATTTACACTATACAAACCTGAGTAATTTTAATACTTATCGAGTTTCATTTTTTTTCACAAACCTGTGATATCTTCAGTGAATCACTAATCTGTCCGAAAATTTTAGATTTTGCTTCAGTGAGTTCATTGGACAACACTGATCCTGTCAGTGAGCCAACAACCCAAATAGCTGACACAACATTGGTGACGTTAAAGCTATCTTCGGCTCTCACACAATACAAGCATCACTACCAAGTTAGTATCCTTATTTACAGGTAGAGCTAACTTTACGAACTGACTGTAAGAAAATTATGCATAGTCGTATGTTGATAACCATAAATTTTACCTGATTTTACGGTAAAGAGAATAAAAATTGGAGTGCTCTGGCTAAACAACTTACTAGCAAATTATCAGAAATATCGCTAGAGTGAGAGTATAAGTTACCTCCAAGAAGTGCTAGGTTGGCCAGGCACTGTGATGGTTGTGGTGGCGTGGGAAGCCAGCAGCTGTGATCATCGAGTTTTACATATCCAAGACAATGTCTGTCTGGCCCCTAAAGTAGCCAAATTAAGGCACTTTGATAGTCGATGTTTAGGAATATTTTGCTTAAGAATTATGTAATAATGCTTTGTTTGAGTAATGTGTACAAATATTGTACCTAACTCTAACGTTCACTTTGCTTCCCCTTCTTTCTTCACGCTTTCACTGCTCCTAATTACGTTAATACAAAAAATCTTCCCCCTGGTTGCCTAGAAGCTCACTGGTGAAAGTATTCGAATTACAATCGCAGGGTCCTGGGTTCGAGTTCCTGGCAGGGAGAAACCAACGGGCAAAGATTTCCTGCTGCCTCTATGATGGCTACGTGAGCCTGCGGGTCACCACCAACAACAGTATGGTTGAACAAGCAATCAGTATGCAAGACTGGCCTCAGGTCGGTGTGTGAAGATAGACAACCTTGCAAACTACTACAACTATATAAGATGTATAAAGTTAAATACACCGTATCTACAGCTAAATGCAACATTACATCTACATTCAATACATCATAACTACATCAACATTCAATACATCATAACTACATCAACATACAATACAGTATAACTACATCAACATACAATACAGCATAACTACATCAACATACAATACAGTATAACTACATCAACATACAATACAGCATAGCTACCTCAACATACCTACATCAACATACAATACAGCATAACTACATCAACATACCTTACAGCATAACGACCTCAACATACAATACAGCATAGGTACCTCAACGTACAACATACCTATATCAACATACAATACAGCCTAACTACATCAATATACCCTGCAGCATAACTACACCAACACGCCATATAGCATAAGTATATCAACATACAATACAGCATAACTACATCAACATACACTACAGAATAACAACATACACTACAGCATAACTACATCAACATACAACATAACTACCTCAACATACAACTACCTCAACATACAATACAGCATAAGTACATTAACATACAGTACAGCATAACTACATCAACCTACAATACAGCATAACTACAACATACAATACAGCATAACTACATCAACATACACTACAGAATAACAACATACACTACAACATAACATCAACATACAACATAACTACCTCAACATACAACATAACTACCTCAACATACAATACAGCATAACTACATCAACATGCAATACAGCATAACTACATCAACATGCAATACAGCGTAACTACAACATACAATACAGCATAGCTACCTCAACATACAATACAAAATACCTACATCAACATACAATACAGCATAACTACATCAACATACAAAACAGCATAAGCACATCAACCTACAATACAGCATAACTACAACATACCTACATCAACACACAATACAGCATAATTACATCAACATAAAATACCGCATAAGTACATCAACACACAATACAGCATAACTATAACACACAATACAGCATAACTATAACACACAATACAGCATAACTACATCAACATACACTACAGCATAACATCAACATACACTACAGCATAACTTCACCAACACAATACAGCATAACTTCACCAACACAATACAGCATAACTTCACCAACACAATACAGCATAACTTCACCAACACAATACAGCATAACTTCACCAACACAATACAGCATAACTTCACCAACACAATACAGCATAACTTCACCAACACAATACAGCATAACTTCACCAACACAATACAGTTTATATCTTAAACATTTTACAACAAGAACTAAACAACAGCATTAACCAATAGAAGAAAATACTGATGGAGGAGCACGAGGAAATATAATTCTGTGATATATATTGAAAAAGATGGGGAGGAGGGAGTAGTGAGAGGGGGAGGAGAGTAGTGAGAGGGAGAGTATAGTGAGAGGGAGAAGAGTAGTGAGAGGGAGAAGAGTAGTGAGAGGGAGAAGAGTAGTGAGAGGGAGAAGAGTAGTGAGAGGGAGAAGAGTAGTGAGAGGGAGAAGAGTAGTGAGAGGGAGAAGAGTAGTGAGAGGGAGAAGAGTAGTGAGAGGGAGAAGAGTAGTGAGAGGGAGAAGAGTAGTGAGAGGGAGAGGAATAGTGAGAGGGAGAGGAGACTAGTGAGAGGGAAAAGTAGTAGGGAGAGGAGACTAGCGAAAGGGAGAGGAGACTAGTGAAAGGGAGAGGAGACTAGTGAAAGGGAGAGGAGACTAGTGAAAGGGAGAGGAGACTAGTGAAAGGGAGAGGAGACTAGTGAAAGGGAGAGGAGACTAGTGAAAGGGAGAGGAGACTAGTGAAAGGGAGAGGAGACTAGTGAAAGGGAGAGGAGACTAGTGAAAGGGAGAGGAGACTAGTGAAAGGGAGAGGAGACTAGTGAAAAGGAGAGGAGACTAGTGAAAGGGAGCGGAGACTAGTGAGAGGGAGAGGAGACTAGTGAGAGGGAGAGGAGACTAGTGAGAGGGAGAGGAGACTAGTGAGAAGAGAAAGGAGGTAGTGGTAAGAGAGAGGTTAAAGTAGTGAGGAAGGAGCAGCGAGAGGGGGAGAGAGAGAGAGAGAGAGAGAGAGAGAGAGAGAGAGAGAGAGAGAGAGATATAGAGAGAGAAAGAGAGAGAGAAAGAGAGAGAGAAAGAGAGAGAAAGAGAGAGAGAAAGAGAGAGATAAAGAGAGAGAAAGGGAGAAGCGAGAGAGAGAAGGGAGAAGCGAGAGAGAGAAGGGAGAAGCGAAAGGGAGAATATAGAAATGAGAGAGGGAGAGGAATGGGAGCGGGTGCAGAGAGGGGTGCTCAGAGTAAGCACGAAAGCACAGTTCAGGAGAGCACTGGCCATCAAGGCAGTGATAAAAGTAATCCCTGAAGTTACTAACCTAACTCTTAACGACAACGAATGAAGGTGATAGCCAGAGCAGACTGAACACGATAGCCAGAGCAGACTGAACACGATAGCCAGAGCAGACTGAACACGATAGCCAGAGCAGACTGAACGCAATAGTAAGAGCAGACTGAACGTGATAACAATAGCACAGAAAATACAATAGCAAGATTCGGGTGAGCGCGATAACAAGTGTAGACTGACCTTGATAACAAGAGTACAATAAATGCGTTTCATAGCTTCTATTTAAGCAGATCACGGCAGTTTTCAAACCGGTTTCGCGTGCCGGACTTAAACATCCCTTGTGTAGAACCGGACTGGCTGCTACGCTGAGAGAGAGAGAGAGAGAGAGAGAGAGAGAGAGAGAGAGAGAGAGAGAGAGAGAGAGAGAGAGAGAGAGAGAGAGAGAGAGAGAGAGAGAGTTGTAATAGAGTAAATGAAGCTTACCAGAAGATAGTATCGGGGATATTCATCTCCTGAACGTGGTCTCAGACCGGGCCTCCCTGAGGCTGCATAGTCAGGATGTTGGTGATATCTACCAGCAACGAGACGCACAACCTGAGTGACCAGGTACTTCAGTAATTCATGACGATCACACCTGAAGGTTGCTTGGAGTCTATTGGTAAATTCCATCGGTGACTTCATGCAAATCACGTTATATTCTACCGTACTTGAAGAATGAGACATTTCGAAATGCTTATTGTGGAAATATTTCACCAGAGAGTGGCTTCTTCAGTCCAAAATAGAGAAGAGGGTTGGGGGAGAAGGGGGAGTTTGAGGTAATCAGTCTTTCAGCCAAGAGTCGATGTGTTCAGTCCATCAATCTTGAGAAAAGTGCAATATATTTGCTCGGAGAAGTGGCTTATATTCAGCAGTCAGGTGAGTAGAAGCAGCAGGTGGCGGAGTAATCAGTGGAAAAATCCACTAGTGTTAGTAGTAGGTCATGACTATAGTTAAGGCAAGCATTGAAAAATTCTCTGTATCAAGATCCCAAGATGTTCCTGTGTCTGACAAAAGTGATGTAAAGGTTTGGAAACCCGACAGGTTGAAGACTTCAACTTGACGGTTTTTGTAAACCATATTCAACAGTACTTATCATATCTTTGCTTTTCAATGGGAGGACTGTGCCCCGTCTACCATGACTCCTCTCTAGTCGAAATTTCAGAGAGCAGTAATTTACCTCTCTAGTTAGTCGAAATTTCAGAGTTTTATCTGGAGTTTATCTGGAGAGAGTTCCGGGGGTCAACGCCCCCGCGGCCCGGTCTGTGACCAGGCCTCCTTAGGTCAGTGTCCCAGGATGCGACCCACACCAGTCGACTAACACCCAGGTACCCATTTTACTGATGGGGAACATAGACAACAGGTGGAAAGAAACACGTCCAATGTTTCTACTCTGGCTGGGAATCGAACCCAGACCCTCACCGTGTGAAGCGAGAGCGTTAACCACCAGGCCACCAGAGCAGTAATTTATGTGTTTGAATTTACACGAGCGGTAAAATTTCTCTGTACAGTTTTCAGATTCAGAGTTTCGCATGTCTTTATCAAAGCTATCACCACACATCAATAGTCCAGTAAAGAGAGTGCAAGTATTTCAAAGATTCTCACTGCCTTGGAATCTCTTGTTTTGTAAGTTCTTGTTATTCATCCTTACATTCTTTGTGGTAGTGACAGCAGAGTTGTGTTTCTTGAAGGTAAGACCTCATATCGTTTTACCCCCCCCCCCTAGCCCCTTACTATCCTTTCCCGTTTTATTGCGGGGGGGGGGGGAGGGTTGGTGAGCTGTTTTGCATTCATTTTCAGCTTTTCGATCTTGAACTTTTCTATAAAGTACTAGCTTAAATTTTCCATCGTAGAACATATTTTTGTGACCCACTAGAAGACAAGGTTTATATAGTCTTGAAGCTATACTGTGTTGTGGATAAGTGGCATGTCTTACTTAATATAACATCGCTTATTATGATCACAGATGTAGTCAATTGGCCTGTACACCTGGCTGTAGCACGATAACCAAGGTAGAGATGAGGAACGAGCAAAAGGCAGCAGAGAGCAAATAATTATATTTGTACAGTCAGGCACTGGAAGCAGGAGACACGCTAAGAACCGCCTTCGAGCAGACTTCCAGGCGAGTCTGCCAATGTTGATTCAGGAGTGTACCACATCGCTTCACAACTCTGACGGGCTTCCTTGTTATTGGCAGGGTGAACCAAGGTGCTAGCATAACGAGGGGGGTCCCCTTCTCATTATACTCTTAGCATCTGGTTTGCTGGTCGGGAAGGAATGCCTAGATGGGTGTGTGACATACTCGGAGTAAAATGTAGCATACTCTTCGCATGTCACATTGCTTACAAAGAAAATTTCAGTGCAGTGAAAACTATGTAAAATAAGAGAATTAGACAGATCATGTCTAATTCAACATCTAATTAATGTTTAAATAAGTAATGATTACGCTAATATTTATTTGGCACCAAAACTAGCCTAGCAACCTAACCTAACCTTGGTAGAAATTACATAATATCTGACCTATGATATACCTTTCGAGAGTTTCACTACTCTCAGAGCCCGGCCATGGGTCAGGCTCGTCTGGCAATAACTGATCTAACCTACGTAAGAATTTCCATTATTGTAGTTTGTTTTTCTCTGGGTGATCTTCGTATTATCCAGGGGGTCTTGAGGTTACCCTTGAGGTCTAGAGGTTATCCAGGAAGGATGGGGGGGGGGCGTCTTGAGGGTATTCAGGGCTCTTGGGGTTATTTTAGTGAAATCTTAAAGTTATCCTGATGGCTCCTCAGGTTATCCCGGAGATTGGGAGGGATGCATCAGATGATCCCTGGGGATGGAGAGAAGAATTCCCCGGTGATTTGTGTGGGGAAAGGAAATCTTCAAGTGATCCTTAGAGGCTCCTTAGGTGATCCTTAGAGGCTCCTCAGATGATCCTTAAAGGTTGCTCAGGTGATCCTTGACGGCCCCTCAGGTGATCCTTGAGGGCTGCTCAGGTGATCCTTGACGGCTCCTCAGGTGATCCTTGACGGCTCCTCAGGTGATCCTTGATGGCTCCTCAGGTGATCCTTGATGGCTCCTCAGGTGATCCTTGATGGCTCCTCAGGTGATCCTTGATGGCTCCTCGGGTGATCCTTGATGGCTCCTCGGGTGATCCTTGATGGCTCCTCGGGTGATCCTTGATGGCTCCTCGGGTGATCCTTGATGGCTCCTCAGGTGATCCTTGATGGCTCCTCAGGTGATCCTTGATGGCTCCTCAGGTGATCCTTGATGGCTCCTCAGGTGATCCTTGATGGCTCTTCAGGTGATCCTTGATGGTTCCTCAGGTGATCCTTGATGGCTTTTCAGGTGATCCCTGATGGCTCCTCAGGTGATCCTTGATGGCTCTTCAGGTGATCCTTGATGGTTCCTCAGGTGATCCTTGATGGCTCTTCAGGTGATCCTTGATGGCTCCTCAGGTGATCCTTGATGGCTCTTCAGGTGATCCTTGATGGCTCCTCAGGTGATCCTTGATGGCTCCTCAGGTGATCCTTGATGGCTCCTCAGGTGATCCTTGATGGTTCCTCAGGTGATCCTTGATGGCTCTTCAGGTGATTCTTGATGGCTCCTCGGGTGATCCTTGATGGCTCTTCAGGTGATCCTTGATGGCTCCTCAGGTGATCCTTGATGGCTCCTCAGGTGATCCTTGATGGTTCCTCAGGTGATCCTTGATGGCTTTTCAGGTGATCCCTGATGGCTCCTCAGGTGATCCTTGATGGCTCCTCAGGTGATCCTTGATGGCTCTTCAGGTGATCCTTGATGGCTCCTCAGGTGATCCTTGATGGCTCCTCAGGTGATCCTTGATGGTTCCTCAGGTGATCCTTGATGGCTCTTCAGGTGATTCTTGATGGCTCCTCGGGTGATCCTTGATGGCTCTTCAGGTGATCCTTGATGGCTCCTCAGGTGATCCTTGATGGCTCCTCAGGTGATCCTTGATGGCTCCTCAGGTGATCCTTGATGGCTTTTCAGGTGATCCCTGATGGCTCCTCAGGTGATCCTTGATGGCTCTTCAGGTGATCCTTGATGGCTCTTCAGGTGATCCTTGATGGCTCCTCAGGTGATCCTTGATGGCTCTTCAGGTGATCCTTGACTGCCGGGTTCTTCATGTAACCCCATCAGTTTCTTGCTAGAACTCCTGTAGGTGTACCTGAAGGGGTCAACGCCCCCGCGGTCCCAGACCAGATTTCCTGATGGATAAACCTGATCAACCATGCTATCACTGCAGGCTGCACGCAGTCCAAAGTACGAGCAACAGCTAGGCTGATCAGGAACTGATCTGAGGAACTTGTAGGTACATACAACACTTTTGACATTTTTCTGACAGGTTTCAAGAGTTTTCCTACTCCCGCAGCGTGGCCCTGGGACAGTATAATCTGATGCTTACCTGGTCAATCAGGTGGTTGCTGCTGGCGGCCCACTGGCCTACATATCCATCACAACCCAGTTGATCCAATACTTGTCGAAGGAACTTGTCGAATCCCATGTTGAATACATTTATACCTGTTATGACAGTGTTTCTGATATCTTCTAATAGTGTTGAATAGTCTTGACCCTCAAGGCTTCTGCATTTCACTGAGTTTATTGATATTTTCTCTCATTTCTCTCACTCAGGACGTTATGGCAGTGTGAAGATTTGGGACCAGTCACTCAAGACCCTTCCGTGAATATTTAATACATGAATAAGACATGTGCGGCAGTTGGGAATCATTATTGTTGAAATGTTTCGCTTACATGGTAGAATACAGTCAAATACAGAGGCGAATAATTAGTGGCGAAGTAAAGATGATGTGATAAGTCCACCAATTTTCGAAGAAATGGGCTTTAAGGTGGTCAGTCCCACAGCCTGCAAAAGAGTTCAGCTCCACAGCCTGGAACAACGTGAAGCTGAAGCAGGAGAAGAGAGCCTTTTATACTGCCATCGTCAGGCATGGACAGTAGAAGACGCTGTAAGAGGCGGGGTCAACTAGTATAATAAAAAAAAAAAAAAAAAAAAAAAAAAAAAAATTGAAGATTCTCTATTCTCCAGGCCCGGCCATGGTCCAGGCTCGTCTGGTGCTTGCCTGGTCAACCAGGCTGTTGCTGCTGCAGGCCCGCTACCCCACATATCCATCACAGCCTGGTTGATCTGGCAAGAACTGAGGAGCACTGCAGCAAGCCTACTGGCCCAGGCCAGACACGTTCCTCTGGAATCGATTTCTTCACACTTATAACTAATGGTTAAAGAGTTAAGTTATGGAAGATGTCCTCTGTACCAGGATACCGTTGTGTTGCTGTGTCACACAGGTATCGTTATGAAAATGGTACACAGTACCGACAAGTAGTATGGGTCGGCGAGGATGGTGGTGGGTGGATTTCCGGGCTGGTAAATTTGGTGGTGGTGGCGGGTAAATTTGGTGGTGGTGGCGGGTAAATTTGGTGGTGGTGGCGGGTAAATTTGGTGGTGGTGGCGGGTGAATTTGGTGAATATGTTGTAACGTGGAGTGTGTTCCATCAATCGTCCAAGACAAATTGCTTCCTTCCCACTATTCCATTGTTCTTGCTTTCACATTTTCTGTATATTTTACTCCAGTTCTTTGATATATCCTCTCAATAAATTGTTCTAAAAGTAACTTGTGAGTTTCTATGCCGTGAAGGGTTGACAGACAGTATATATCAACTCTATGATACTTCACTACAAAGTATATACACTCTATGACACTCCATTACAGAGTATATACACTCTATGACACTCCACTATAGAGATTATGCTCAAATTATATTTACTAAAAGTCATCTACTGTTATTTGTAACGCAATGTTACATGTAATTTATAAGTGCACTAAGTGGATTCTTTATTTTTTCCCATTGTGATACAGAGGGAAGGATACCAAACTTTTGCTACACTCTCTGCTACATTCTCTAATACACTCTCTGCTACATTCTCTAACACACTCTCTGCTACATTCTCTAATACACTCTCTGCTACATTCTCTAACACACTCTCTGCTACATTCTCTAACACACTCTCTGCTACATTCTCTAATACACTCTCTGCTACATTCTCCAATAAACACACTGATACACTCCCTGCTACACTCTCACTTCTACCCTCCTTGCTACACTCACTGCTACACTCACTGCTACACTCACTGCTACACTCACTGCTACACTCACTGCTACACTCACTGCTACACTCTCACTTCTACCCTCCTTGCTACACTCTCACTTCTACCCTCCTTGCTACACTCACTTCTACCCTCCTTGCTACACTCCCTGCCACACTCACTTCTACCCTCCTTGCTACACTCCCTGCTACACTCACTGCTACACTCCCTGCCACACTCACTTCTACCCTCCTTGCTACACTCCCTGCTACACTCCCTGCTACACTCCCTGCTACACTCACTGCTACACTCACTGCTACACTCACTGCTACACTCACTGCTACACTCACTGCTACACTCTCACTGCTACCCTCCTTGCTACACTCACTGCTACACTCTCACTTCTACCCTCACTGCTACACTCACTGCTACACTCTCACTGCTACCCTCCTTGCTACACTCACTGCTACACTCTCACTTCTACACTCCCTGCTACACTCCCTGCTACACTCTCACTGCTACACTCACTGCTACACTCTCACTTCTACCCTCCTTGCTACACTCCCTGCTACACTCACTGCTACACTCACTGCTACACTCACTGCTACACTCTCACTGCTACACTCTCACTGCTACACTCTCACTGCTACACTCTCACTGCTACACTCTCACTGCTACACTCTCACTGCTACACTCTCACTGCTACACTCTCACTGCTACACTCTCACTTCTACCCTCCTTGCTACACTCCCTGCTACACTCACTGCTACACTCACTGCTACACTCACTGCTACACTCTCACTGCTACACTCTCACTGCTACACTCTCACTGCTACCCTCCTTGCTACACTCCCTGCTACACTCCCTGCTACACTCCCTGCTACACTCCCTGCTACACTCACTGCTACACTCACTGCTACACTCACTGCTACACTCACTGCTACACTCACTGCTACACTCACTGCTACACTCTCACTGCTACCCTCCTTGCTACACTCACTGCTACACTCACTGCTACACTCACTGCTACACTCTCACTTCTACACTCCCTGCTACACTCCCTGCTACACTCCCTGCTACACTCACTGCTACACTCACTGCTACACTCCCTGCTACACTCCCTGCTACACTCACTGCTACACTCACTGCTACACTCACTGCTACACTCCCTGCTACACTCCTTGCTACACTCACTGCTACACTCTCACTTCTTACCCCTCCTTGCTACATTCCCTGCTACATTCCCTGCTACATTCCCTGCTACACTCACTGCTACATTCCCTGTTACACTCACTGCTACATTCCCTGTTACACTCACTGCTACATTCCCTGCTACACTCACTGCTACACTTACTGCTACACTCACTGCTACACTCACTGCTACCCTCCTTGCTACACTCACTGCTACACTCACTGCTACACTCACTTCTACCCTCCTTGCTACACTCACTGCTACACTCACTGCTACACTCACTTCTACCCTCCTTGCTACACTCACTAGGATTTAGCTTTGTGTCTGTGCACTGTTTATATGACTTCTACATTTGACTTATTCAGGCTTCCATTTTGAGTTTCTCTCTTGTTTTAAGGACTAGAATAATTACCTCTGGCTTCCTTTCTCGTGTAACGTTGTAAGTAGTCCTAAGCTATTTTCAGGTTACCCAAAATGCTCTAAATGTCTATAATGTCACCTTTCCTGTGCCATCTTTAAAGTATTCTTTACTGAAATTTGTTTAAATCTCTATTCTACTCTATTTCCAAACGACTACTTTTCTACATCCTTCGTAAACTTAATTTTTTTTTAGTTCAAATCCATTAATTCGAGTTTTTTCTTGTAGGGATATCGTCAGAATCTTATTTGTATCACCTTTATGCCCATCTTCCACTTATGCATTTCAATCATGTCTCTGCTTCTTACAAGACAATAAAGGTTAAGGGATGTTAATTTGTCTTCGCGTGGAAGATGTCTTAGGCAGTTGGATGAGCCAATCTCGAGTTAAGAGGAAAATAAAAACGAAAAGCAGGAGGAAAAGAAAAAGAGAAGAAAATAAGAGAAAAACTTAGGCAGCTTCTTAAAGGACGTACGACTCATCGTCGAGGAAGAACATAAGAAAGAAGGAACACGGCAGCGGGCCTACTGACCTATGTGAGGCAGGTCAAATTCTCCCACCGGCTTGAGCCAATGCCTTGACCTAGCGAGTTCAGACAGGACACTTAAGGGAGGAGACCGGCATCCGACCTAGTAGCACAAGCTAGTCAGGTCCAACTCACACCCACTCGTGTATTTATCTAACCTATTTTTAAAACTACACAACGTCTTAGCCTCTATGACGGTACTCGGAAGTTTGTTCCACTCATCCACAACTCTATTACCAAACCAGCGCTTTCCTATATCCTTCCCGAATCTGAATTTTTCCAATTTGAAGCCAATACTGCGAGTCCCGTCTATGTTAGATATTTTTAGAACGCTATTTACATCCACTTTATTAATTCCTGTTTTCCATTTGTACACCTCAATCATATCCTCCCCTAATTCTACGCCTTTCTAGAGAGTGCAGATTCAGGGCTCTTAGTCTATCCTCATAGGGAAGATTTCTGATACATGGGATCAACTTTGTCATCCTCCTTTGTACGTTTTCCATTGCATTTATATCCATTCTGTAATACGGTGACCAAAACTGTGCACCATAACCTAAATGAGGCCTAACCAAAGATAATATAGAGTTGAAGAACAACCTGAGGACTTTTATTATAATAATTTCTTGCTATGAAGCCAAGGATTCTGTTAGCTTTATTGCGAACACTAATGCACTGTTGTCTTGGTTTTAGGTTACTGCTAACCAGAACTCCTAAATCCTTTTTGCAATTCGTAATATTAAGATCTACATTATTTAGTTTATATGTGGCATGGTTATTTTCCTGTCCAACATTTCGAACTTTGCATCTGTCTATATTAAACTGCATCTGCCACTTCTCCGACCATTGCATTAGTCTATTCAAATCATCCTGGAGTGCTCTAGTGTCATTAGAATGAATTGGACGGCCTATTTTGGAGTCATCAGAAAATTTGCTTGTCACTATTTATTCCCTCATTTATGTGGTTTAAGTAGATTGTGAATAACAAGGGGCCCAACACTGACCCCTGTGGAACATAGCTTGTGATGTGCCCCCATTCTGATTTTTACAAATTTATGCAAACTCTCAGCTGCCTGTATGTCAACCATGCCTCTACTCAGGAAAAAAATTCTCTTCCTATTCCGTGTGCCTTAAGTTTCCTCAATAGCCTCTGATGTCGAACTCTATCGAAAGCCTTACTGAAGTCCATATACACAATATCATATTCATTACCATGATCTACCTCCTCAAACACCTTGGTGAAGAAAGTTAGCAAATTCGTCAGAGAGTAACGCCCCTTTGTAAAACCGTGCTGATATTCATTAATCAATTTATGCCTTTCAAGATGGCCACGAAATGCTTCGGGAATTACTGATTCCATAAATTTTCCCACTATGGAGGTAAGGCTTATTGGTTTATAGTTCGAAGCCAAGGACCTGTCACCTGCCTTGTAAATAGGTATTACATTTGCCATTTTCCACTTATCAGGTACTATGCCAGTTTGTAGTGATATGTTAAAAAGATTAGCTAAAGGTATACTAAGTTCCTCTTTACATTCCTTTAACACCCTTGCAAACAGTTCATCAGGGCCTGGGGATTTGTTAGGTTTTAATTTCTCTATTTTTCTGAGAACCATGTCACTAGTTACCGCAATCGTGCATAGTTTATCGTCCTGTTCTACATAATCTATTTCTGGAATTTCATTAGTATTTTCCTGGGTAAAAACTGAGAGGAAGTATTGAAAATTTCACACACATCCTTATCACTGTCAGTGATCTGGCCTGAGTTACTCTTAAGTGGGCCTATCTTGTCCCTAATCTTACTTCTGTATACCTGAAAGAACCCTTTTGGGTTAGTCTTCGAATCCCTTGTGACCTTAGCCTCATAATTCCTTTTAGCTTTTCTTATTCCCTTTTTTTCTATCTTTAATTGAATATATTGATTTAACTGTCCATCCCCTCTTTTGATACACCTATACATGCCTCTCTTTTGACCAATGAGATGTTTTAGCCTATTGTTCATCCATTTGGGATCATTTTTGTTAGACATATTTGCCTACTAGAAACAAAAGTTGTCTGGGCAGCTACAGCTATGCTCATATTGGCAACCACGACCAACTACGTGACCCAAGGTCACATCATCCTAATTTAGCCCACCCAGGTAATTTTTCAGTCCCATGAAATTGGCCAAGCGAAAGTCTGGGAGATTTAATTGCCGTTATCTGGGTAATTCCATGATATATTGAAACTAAGTGATTTGTGATCGCTTTCCCCAAGCTCATCATTAACCTCAAGATTATTAATGAGTGATTCTTTGTTGGCAAGAATCAAGTGAAGCAGATTGTTTCCTCTAGTTGGTTCTGTCACAAACTGTTTTAAAAAGCAATCCAGAACTGTATCAAGAAAGTCACTAGATTCAAGATTTCTTGTCACACTGTTCCAATCAATTTGTCTAAAGTTAAAATCTCCCATTAATACAACATTTTCATATCTAGATGCCTTATGAATTTCGTCCCATAACAGCTTATTGCACTCCCTATCAAGGTTTGGGGGCCTATAAATCACACCCAAAATTAATTTCTCACGACCCTCAAGAAACTGTAGCCAAACAGATTCTGTGTCCGATGTTTCTGATCTTATATCATGTCTAAGACAATTTAAATTTTCTCTGACATACATCGCCACTCCACCTCCCTTTCTGTTGACCCTATCATTGTGGAATAGTTTATAACCCTGTATGTTGCATTCAGAAGGCATTTCTCTATCTTTCAGGTTGAACCATGTCTCTGTTATAGCAATAATATCTATATTACCTGCACCTGCAAGTAATCTTAGCTCATTACCTTATTTCTTAGACTCCTACTATTTGTATAGTAAACCTTAAGGGAGCTAGTCACTCGTTGCCTTCTACTATCTCTCTTTGTTTATCAATTTCTTTGCCTTTACTAGCAACTTTATTTTGAATATTGTCTTCTAAATATATCCCTGAGGTATCCCAGTAATATCTGCTGTTTGTTCCCCACAAACACCCATACCTTTATAATGAATCAGTTTAAAGTCCTAGACAAGTCATCAATTACCCCCCTCACTCGAACTGGCTAATGCAACCACTCCAGCCCCAGAAAGATGAACCCCATCCCTTGCATACATATCACGTTTGCCATAAAATTTGCCCCAGCTATCAATAAAAGGAATTGCAAGTTCCTTGCAGTACCTGTCTAGCCAGCAATTTATACCAACTGCCCTAGACATCCATTCATTGCCCATTCCCTTTCTAGGCAAGATGCTACATATGATTAAGATTCCTCCCTTAGACCTGACTACTTCTATGGCTGACCTGTACTTATCCAGCAGCTCCTGTCTCCTGCCCTTCCCAATGTCATTACCCCCAGCAGTAAGACAGATAATGGGCTTGTTCCCATTACCTGACAATATTATCCAACCTGCTGACTATGTCACCAACACCAGCTCCTGGGAGGCACACCCTCTGTCTGGCCTTCCTATCTCTGTTACAAAAAGCACGGTCCATATATCTTACCTGAGAATCTCCTACAATTAGAATATTCTTACCTTGATTAGCAGGGGAGTCAGTGATACCTTTAACTCATCAATACATTTCAACCAGAACAATGGCTTCTACAACATGGCTGAGCCTCTTGTCAGGAAACTTCTTGATCGGTATCCCACACAGCAGCGGGAGAAACACTGTAGCAGCAGGACTACTAGACAATGCTAGGCAGGTACTTTATGCTAGGAAGGTATTTCTCAAAGCCAACATTTCACAGCCATGGAAAAATAGACAAATGCAGTACAATGACATCCTGCACATAGCAGTGTCCAGGTGATGTGCACACAGCACTCACAGTGTCCAGGTGATGTGCACACAGCACTCACAGTGTCCAGGTGATGTGCACACAGCACTCACAGTGTCCAGGTGATGTGCACACAGCACTCACAGTGTCCAGGTGATGTGCACACAGCACTCACAGTGTCCAGGTGATGTGCACACAGCACTCACAGTGTCCAGGTGATGTGCACACAGCACTCACAGTGTCCAGGTAGTGTGCACACAGCACTCACAGCGTCTAGGTGGTGTGCACACATCACACACAGTGTCCAGGTGGTGTGCACACAACACTCACAAAATGCAGGTGGTGTGCACACAGCGCTCACAGAGTCCAGGTGGCTCAGTCACCTAATTTATGAGAGTTATGCAGGGAACCAGTCTAGCCACCTGCGCTAGCTGGTGCAAGTCTTACTCCACTCTATATACTACTTGAAATGTATATTTCATAGGTATAACATGCCCAGAGGTGTTTATCTCATAAGGTATATACACCCAATGGGGCATATCTCGTGAGGTATATACATCTAGAGGTGTATATATATTGGTGTATACATGTGTATATCTATCACAGTGTAAACGTGTACAGGATATATGGAGTGAGAGGCTTGTCTCTCTCTCAGGATCTATACCTGTGTTATACCTGTGACCCGGTCTGGGACCAGGCTCTCTTGATCGCCTGGTCAACCAGGCTATTGTTGCTGGCGGCCCACTGGCCCACGTATCCATCACAGCCTGGTTGATCTGGCACTTGGCCCAGCCAGGGAACATCTTTTCTCTTGAAGACTTCTACACTTGTTCCTGCAATATTCCTAATATACAGAGGTGTATATCACACAGTATACATACAACGATTGATATAAACTCAGAGATGTACATCTCACAGGGTATATACACCGAGAAGTATATATCACACAGCGTGCATAAACAGTATATTTCACAGAGTATGCATTGAAAGATGTATATCTTATAGAATGCATACACTAGCAGTATACTTTAATACGTATGTTAAGGGTTAAATCATTCTTGGCGTTAATATAGAGGTGATTTACAGCCTTAATGACCCTCGTGCAGTCGATAACATACGCTAGTATGACAGTATGTTACGTTATACATATTAATAAACATATAATAATATACACTCGTAAACATAATAAACAAGTATGCAAAATAATATACACCTTCAAACATAATAAAAATACACCAGTAGATATTATTGCATATACAGTACAATATACACCTGGGTGTTAGTTCAGTATTGTGGGTCGCATCTTGGGGAAAGTCCTAGAAAAAGACTCGAATGGTAATAAGCCACATATATAATTCTCATTAATTATCCTGGAATCCTAATTAATCTTCAAGATTAGTAACAGTTTTATTTGCAGTATACAGTACAGTATACAAAGGTATACACCACAGTACAACACCAAAGCACGCAAAAATATACACCGCAGTACACACCACGGTATACAGTAGTTTACACCACAGTGCACACAACACATACAGGAGAGTACACAGAGTATGATACACTACCCCACATGACACGGAACACACAATAGTAGGGATCATAAATCACGCCTCAGCCCACAACCCAATATTGCTGCCCCAAGCCACACATGTGTCATCATGGTCTCTGTTAGCATGGTCTCTGTCATCTTGCTTTCTGTTATCGTGGTCTGTCTTCGTGGTCTGTCTTCGTGGTCTAAGTCATCAGGGTATCTGTCATCATGTTTTATTAAACAAATCAATTTTACAGACTAAGAGCTGTCACCCTACTTCAGCTGGTTTCAAAGCCTAGCCCTGTCTAAAATATACTACCACCCCTCTCAGGAAGCGACCCACAACAGTCGTCAAACACCCACGTATCTACCTTCTGCTAGATGAACAGGGGCAGCATGTGTAAGAAAACATGTGCAACGTTTCCACCCATGTTGGGGATCGAACCACGGACACTCAGTGTGAGAGAGCTGAATGTGTTACCAATCAAGCCACGTGGGTTCTGTGATCCTGGTTTGTGTCATCATGGTCACTTGCCACATGCAGATCTCTTCAAATATTATTTTATAGATTTACAGATGATTTCACTGAAACTTCTGACTATAAGTATTATGGATTATTTTAATTACAAAATTTTGCTGACATTGTTGAAAAGTTGAGGAACTAGGTACGTGCAAGAACCGAGCAACAGACGCTTCGTCAGCCAGTGGCTTTATCAATACTGGGACAGAAACAGAAAACAAAAGAAGTTGACGAGGTAAATCAGTCTCTCAGCCTAGCAGCAGGAGTTCAGTACCATTGTCTTGAATCTGAAGAAAAGGTAGGAAGAAGTGCGTATAAATACTGGAATCAGATGAGGTTCAGCAGATGAAGGTAGGTGGGATTCACCAATGGAAGTAAGTCATGCCCATGAGTTGGGCCAGCGGTAGTAAGTACTTGTGGAGCTTTCCTCTGTACCAATATCTCCACAACAACTACTTACTGCTACTGACCCAACTCTTGGACATGACCTACTTTCGCTAGAAAATCCCGCCTACCTGGACGATGCCGTCAACTGCTGCACCACATCTGACTTTTGCATATAAACCCACTTCTTCCTACCTGTGCTTCAGAGTCAAGACTACGGTACTGAACACCAGCTCTTAGGCCAAGGGACTGATTACCTCATCTTCTACCTCACCAGTTTTCTGATTTTATCCCTGTATTGTACTGATAAAGCCAATGACTGGCAAACCTTCTACATAATAAAGATACTCAGTTGTTGCACATGTACATAATTTTTCTCTTGTCTGTACACTACTGAAGTTATGATGATCATTGAAAATTTTGGAATCGATGTACTCAGAGCAATTACTGGAGTGTTTTATCTGACAGGCTTCAAATTTGCAGTGTTGCTGGGTTGTTGCTGGTTTAAATGTAGTAACTAGATAATTTTTTATTCTGGTCGTCTTTAGACACAAGGAGATAGTGTATCTTAAATAAAAATACTTTTGCACTGAAATTGGGCTGTGCAGGTGCTAACTTGCCAATTTTATTAATATATATGAAATTGGATTTTCTTAAAAAAACATAAAATCAAATATTTTTTCTTTTCGGATTCTAGAGAATTTTATACAGAACAGAACTTAAAAAAAACCAGATACATTTTTAAAACTTGAGCATTTTATGCCATTTTTAATTTTCACAAAGTTATTTTACGAGAGTTATGAGTGTTAGGGAGAGTGTTATTGTCTTCCACTAACTTCCTCCAGGACTATCATAGTGTTAGATACAGTGTTCTTGTCTTCCACTAACTTCCTCCAGGACTATCATAGTGTTAGATATAGTGTTGTTGTCTTCCACTAGTTTCCTCCAAGACTATCATAGTGTTAGATATAGTGTTCTTGTCTTCCACTAACTTCCTCCAGGACTATCATAGTGTTAGATATAGTGTTCTTGTCTTCCACTAACTTCCTCCAAGACTATCACAGTGTTAGATATAGTGTTCTTGTCTTCCACTAACTTCCTCCAGGACTATCATAGTGTTAGATATAGTGTTCTTGTCTTCCACTAACTTCCTCCAGGACTATCATAGTGTTAGATATAGTGTTCTTGTCTTCCACTAGCTTCCTCCAGGACTATCATCGTGTTAGATATAGTGTTCTTGTCTTCCACTAACTTCCTCCAAGATTATCAATTATACCTCCAGAAACCTTATCCGAACAGCTTAAATTTTTCTATCTCAGTTAGGTATTAACAGGTGAAGGTTGGTGGAATACATAGCAAGAGCAGGTACCCAGTAGCGACCAGTGAAGAGGCGGGGCCAGAAGCTATGACTCGACTCCTGCACTCACAACTAGGTGAGCAACTAGGCGAGTACCCTCTGCTCAGTTTTACAGAAACCATTCCCGAGAATGGTTTCTATGCAAGAACTTCCGATCGGCTTCAAAATTTCATCACTGGTGGATCCTGTTTAAAAGAAGGTTGATATTGTTTAATGGAGTGCGGAGGTGCCATTTTTGCCACTTTTAATCTCGAAATGGTACAGCATTATTTTACATTAAATAGAGTACACCTTCCCAAGGGAGGTGTTACCCTACAGGTGCACGCTTTACCCTTATTAAAATAATAGAATTGTGAACGGTATTAGTCTTTGATGACTGATGCATCTTATGAAATGAATGAAATAGTATTTTGGGTTTAGACTGTGTAAGTGCATCTTATTTTGTGCAATAACTGGAGAATGCCTCTTCGAGACGGATTCAAACTTATACAATGAAGACTTCGCCCTAACTTTAGGTGAAGTGACTTCAGAATGCTTCTACCAATCATCAGAAATAAATCACAGTGTTAGACTTTGAGCTATCATAGTTAAATTGTAAATAATGAAATATGTGTACATATGTGTGCCCTCAAAAGCCTAAGTAAAACTTGCTTGTTTATTCATCTACTTAAATCTTAAACGGTGGTCAATCTTACTTAGAGCTTGGATTGATTTTGGTCTATATTGGTCCAAATTTTTTAAATGAAATTTTTTGGGAAATTAATGGTTTTCATTCAATAATTAGTGTGTGCTTTATCAGACGAACTGCAAACCTTTAACTCTGATAACTTTATAAGGCAAATTGTGAGCGGCTTCAAATTTAAGGTGCTGGTGCATTTTAAGATTCTGGTCTTTCAAATCTGGTGTTTCTTAGTGGAAGATATGAATTATTTCTGGCGCTGTATGCCATAATTTACAAGTTTTATTAAAAAAATAAAATATTTCTTTCCACGTGATAACTTGAATGTTTTTTTTATTCGCTTGGAATCTTTAACGCTAGTATTTACTTGCATTAGAAACTTCTGCCGCACTCTGCACTATTCCTATCGCATATATCGAGGTAGAGGCAACTGGGGTTGTACAATACGGGGATACCTTCCTCTAACCGAGCAGCCACTGAACCAAGTCTAGTTTACCAACGATTTCCCTGAGATTGTCCATATAATATAAAGGCAGATCTTAATTGTTAAATTTGATTCCAATCACATAGAAGAATTTGAAATTGCAGAATTTTCTCTCTCTCTAAAAAAAAAAAGGTCTATTTCTGCACCCAAATCCTAATCTTACTCGTTCACACCCCAACTGCAATCTTGTATATCACGACGTCACTCTTGTTTCGCATATAAATCTTGCGTGTATATCCCAATCTCACCCTTGTATACTAGTCTTACTTGTATATCTCAATCTCACTCTTTTATACTAATCTTACTTGTATATCCCCGATCTCCCTCTTGTATAATGATGCTACTTGTATATCCCGATCTTACTCTTGTATCGTAAGAGTAAGATTGTACGTACATCCCGATCTCACTTGTTTTGTATTCCAAGCTGGTATATCCACCACCTATTTCTACAGAGGAGCTGGATTTCTCCATTTGGGTTAAAGTAGCAAGGAATTAAATAAAAATTTAAGTAATAACGATGATAATAATCCTGATAATAATCCTGATAATAATAGTGAAACTTTCACTCTAGGTATGAATATTATTACTCAAAAATAGTAATTTAGCTTTCACGTTAAGTGTAATTGCACCTGGTAATTATAAGCGGAAAAATGGACTAATTTCCTGCTTTTTAGCAGTAAAAATGGCTCAAATTATTACTATAATAATTATAATAGTAATAATTAATTACTGCTCTTGCTGTTGTAGTTACTGTTATTGTTTATTATTATTATTATTATTATTATTATTATTATTACTGTAGTGCAAACATATCTCCTTTGAATAAGGGAAGTATTAGAGCACTGGCTAAAAATTGCAAATCAGTAACCCTAACTTCCCACATCATAAAAATCTTCAAACGAGTGATGAGACGGCAGATTACAAATTTTATGGAACAGTGCAACCGGCATAACCCAAACCAGCATGGTTTTAGCGCAGGACCATCATGCCTGTCGCAGCTGCTGAACCATTATGATAGAATTACGGAGGTGTTGGAAGGCGACCAAAACGCAGATGTGATGTACACAAACTTTGTAAAGGTGTTTGAGAAATGTGATCATGGAGTGATTGCACACAAAATGAGGGCCATAAGCATTACAGGGAAGGTAGGCAGATGGATTTCGGGTTAACATACACAACAAAAAAAAAGTAAACAGAGCACAATCGAGCATCACCGAGTGAAAAGCTCAATTCCCCAAGACACTGTCCTGGCACCTTTGCCGTTTCTTATCCTCATAGCATAGATAAAAACACCCGTCACAGTTTTGTATCATCATCTGCAGATGACACTAAAATAAGCATGAAAGTCACTACGGTAGAAGGCACTGAAAAATTACAGGAAGATATAAGCAGTGTTTCCTTGTGGGCAGTGAAGAACAACGTGACGTTCAATGGTGATCAGTTTCAGCTGCTTAGGTATGGAAGGAATGAAGAACTCAAAAGGAACTCTGTATACATAACTCAAGAGAATCATCAAATAGAACGAAAGGAACACGTGAAAGACTTAGGAATAATTATGTCAGCTGACCTTTCTTTCAAAGAACTTTAATGCTTCCTCATTTGGAATATTGCTCAGTGCAGATAGTCCCGTTCAAGGCAGGAGAAACATCAGAGCTTGAAGAAATACAGAGATAGTTTACGGCCCACACAGAGCGAGTAAAACACTGAAATTACTGGGAACGATTTAAAGTCTTGAACATATACTCACTGGAAAGGAGGATAGATACATGATAATATTTACCTGGAAAGTACTCGAGGGCCTGGTCCCAAACCCGCATACTGCCATAACAACATACTGGAGCGAGAGATATGGGAGTGTGGCATGCAGAGTATGTTACAATTTATTTGGAATATGTCACACTCCCACATAGGCTGCCTCCCAACCAGCGAACCAGGTGTTAAGAGTTTAATGATCAATAGAGTACCCATCTTTAAATCAGTATTTTGGTTCACTGGTCAATCACAGGCAAGCCTGTCAAAGCTGAAGCAATGTGGTTCACTTGTGCCAAGCAAACTGACAGACTTGCCTAGCTGCTGGTTGAGCATAGTGCACACACTCTCGCTTCTGCTTTGCCATCTGTCACCGTGGTGTACACTTACCATTTCTATCTGTACATATTGTACATACCTGTATATATCTGGTGAAGGCAAACATAAGTTATAGTCTACTGTTTAGTTTGCTCCATTTCCCATTACAACCAGGCCTCACAGGCATTATTAACTGTGTTTGTAATAAGGGAGCTTTGTCTGGAAGCTGGAGATAGAGCTGGTCTTTGTATCGTTCAGATTGCACTATCGGTTTTGGCATTGCCTATCAGTCTTGCTACTGTGGGTGTATCTTTCAAGTCATACTGTGCTACTGGTGCTTGTTGCATGCATTGCAAACAGCGTTTTATAGTGGGTTATGCCACCAACACGGGTGAGGCGGGTGGTGTCTGAGTATACTCTCCTAAATTTGCCCAAATATCTCTACAGCGTTTCTGGTGAATTGCTCGTTCCATTTGCATAGAATACCAACGAACTGTTACTGCTGCGCAGCTTCGTGACCCTATTCGTACTAAGTTAAAGGTTGAAGCAACTATGGCGCACCAAACTGAGGTATCTCCGCTACAGGAGCTATTAATCGCCCATCTCCACTTAGGTGCCTTCATAATGTGGGAGGGATAACACCAGAGTAATCAGACCAGCAGTCTCGTGAAGCAGGTGGTGCACCGGGTTTGTCTCAGGGCAAGTCAGCTTCATTGGCACTTAAGTTAGCTAAACTTAATCTTGAAACAACCAGAGAGCAATGTGCATTTGCAAAAGAGGAATAGGATAGAGAGGAGAGGAGGCAATTTAAGCAGACTGTTCGTGACAACTTTAGCATGCAAAAAGCAGTGCCATTAGTATCTCGCTTTCATGAATCTAAACCTGAACAATTTTTCCAGGCATTTGAAAACCAGGTTCGTGCACTGAGGTGGCCTAGGGAGCACTGGGCAGCACTGGTGCATACAGCGTTGTATGGCAAAACTCAAGAATTCACAGCTTTCTTGGATGAGGACTTTGCTGATTATCTGGTTAAATTAATGGTTCTTGGGGCATACCAGTATATTCCCACCCAATACAGGAGGGAATTTAAATTGTGCAAGCATCATCTGGGTCAGTTTCATGTGGACTTTGTAAGCCAGCAGTCAAAAAATTTCATAAAATGGTACAGGGCGAGTGTTGTCCCCAACTTTTCAGGCCTGGTACAGTTATTCTTGGTGGATAACCTGCTGGAATCTGTTGGACCAGAGGTTAGAGTCTTTCTTGAGGATCATTCGTTGACCATTGCATTAGAAGAAGCCAGGCTGGCTGACACATTTGAGGCCAAACCGCTCCTTGTCCGAGCGGTCTGATCTTAAATCCCAATAGCCTGGCATGAGTAGATATCGTCATGGATGAGTCCCTGACTGGAGGACGAAGTGGCAGGCTGAAAGTGAACAACGACGCCAACAAACTAAGGCGTCTGGTGAGCAACGACATCAAACCCACGGTCAACCTGGTGAGTAACGACATCAGACTCGCTGCCAACCTAGTGAGCAACGACGTCAGTACCCCAAGTGGCGTCAGCCACAAAATCAACAAGGAGCCAAATTAAAGTAGGAGGTAATCTGTTATGGTTGTCACAAACCAGGCCATATCAAATCCAACTACCCAATTAAACCCCAACCCTTGGGAAAAATCAACTTCCTCCCTTTTGAGATGAACCAGAAAGAAGTAGAATGAAATGAAAAAAATTGAAGTAATCACTTTAAGGGATACCGGGGCTTATTGTTCTCTTATAAAAGAGGAAGCACTCCCCCTCTCTGAAAAGACGTCAATGCACTCCTCCGTTCACTTAGAAGCATTTGAAGGAGCTGTATTTTCTGTCCCTTTACATAAAATACATGTGCCGAATAAGTATTATACAGGATATTTCACTGTAGGTGTACCTGAGGAATTCCCCATGAAAGATGCCGCGTTATCGCTAGGTTATAAAATTTCTGATTCAACAAAATATCCAGAACCTATAGTAACTAATAATTCCTCTCAGATGTTGGCCATAACTCGGGCAAAATCCCAAGGGATTTCTGTCGAGAATGCTGACCCATCCTTGGACGACTTAGATCTAGGGCTAGACAATTTGTCTTACGAGGAAAACTGGCCAGTCTCTCGTAAATTTAGTCAAAAGTCAAAGACTCCAGAGTTACAGGATTCCATGCCCCAAGGACTGTCCTCTTGGGAAGAACAGCAAAGTGATCCTTCCTTAAACTTCACTTTTCAGGCAGTCATAGGCGAATCCCACTCAGATCACCCAGTCAAATATGGAATTAAACACAGCCTACTGCTCGGCACTGAGACTTGTAAGGAGGTAGGGGAAAGTCTAAAATTAGATAGAGTGGTAGTTTCTAAGAAATTTAAGTCACAAATTTTGATCATAGCTCACAATTCCTCTTTAGGAGGTCATTTGGGAATTACAAAAGCTCTGTATAGAATATTGAAAGAGTTTTACTGGCCAAAAATAAGGCAAGATGTGAAGAATCCCATCTGCTTTTGTAGGGAATGTCAGCAAGTAGGCAAACCCGCATCACTTCATCCTATACCTGCAGATGGAGAACCGTTTGCAGAGCTAATCATTGTGTGGGACCATTACCAAAATCAAAGTCAAGCAACCAATACCTATTCACTATCATGGATAAAGCTACTAGGTATCTGGAAGCATTCCCAATGCGCAGTATAAACACTAAAGCCATTCTCAGAGCCATAACTAAATTTATATCTTTGGCATTTCAAAGTCCATCCAAAGTGACCAGGGTACTAACTTTCCAGCCAAAGCTTTTAGAGAAGCTTTAACTAGGGTAGGTACGTGGGAGTTTGTAAACGGGAGTGCTGTACGTGGGAGTTCTGTACATGGGAGCGCCATACATGGAAGTGCTGTACGTGGGAGTGGTGTACATGGTGTATCTACGACTAACCTTCCTCTCACTCAAACTACCACTGGCCTTCCTGCTACTCAAGTTACCACTAACATACCTGCTACTCTAGTTACCACTAATATACCTGCTACTCTAGCTATCACTAATCAGCAATCAGACACATTTTTCACTTATCTATATACATGTACATTTACAATGCTGCCTCTTATTCTGCCATACAGCAACACAGTTTAGCAAACTTTACTCGTTGTCCGTTTGTTCAAACGATCACTCTGTGACCGCTAAGCCAGCGGAAGGCCTCGGTCAGATGAACAAAATCTCCAGTGTCGGGTCATCATATGACTAAGACCCGCGTCAGGAAACGCCCGTCTTGTTTCCTGACAAACGTTCCCTAACCTAACTCTGTGAAGTTACTTTCCAAGCATTATTAAGTTCTTCAGTGTCTTGTTACTGTACAAGGTATAATTTTCCCGGTATACTTTTCCTGGTATACCTTCCATAAGTGTCTTTCACTTTAACACTAAAGTCTCGAAACTCTTATTTTCTCACTTGGCTCGACATTCCTTAATATGTCTCAGAATCTCTTTCATCCACACTTCTCCCAGCCTCAAGGACGTAAACACTGGTAATTATCCACTTCTAAACACTCTATGATTTTAAACATTTTTTCACTTTTGTTTCCACAAATGTTTATTCAATTTTGCGAATAATACTTCTTCAGATAATTTTGTTTTCATTACAACACAGTTAATGCACCTCGTTCCATCCTTTCAAACTCTACTTATTAATGATTTATTAAATCATTACTTGCGAAATCGTAATGACACGATTGCAAACAAACCAAGGTACGGGAGGGTTTTGAACTCGCGGCTAGTGAATCGTAAAACTCCAGACCGGCGCGTTAGCTACTGGGCCAGCTGGCTACGATAAGATTCATCCACCTAGGAAGGTTAGCATAGGCACCACTGTGACCACAAATGCAAGTTCTTACAGACGAATCTCTCGCCAGCGTGGCCGTGGAATTTGTGGTCACAGTGGTGCCTATGCTAACCTTCCTGTGGTGTATAAACCTAGCTGGATGAATCTTATCGTAGCCAACTGACCCTGTGGCTAACGCGCCGGTCTGGAATTTCACGACTCACTAGCCGCGAGTTCAACCCCTACCCGTACCATGATTTACTAAATCATTACTTGAACCGCCAATTCTCTCTTAACATCTGTACCACATCAACGCCCATTTAACTTTCTTAGCTTCAAAATTACTTTCATTTCCGTTTTGGCAACTGCGCGCAGAATGGGTGACTAAACCCTTGTTCAAGCACATTACTCACCGTCCGTAACACTCATGGACACGACGGAACATTCTGACCATTACCCCCGGACTCTTGCCCATTCTCCAGCAGAATTGGAAAGGACTATTGAAGGTCTAGTAACTATTTAAAAACATAAAAGAAAATAATGATGAACGAACAATATATATAAGTCGAGGTTAACAAAATTTACCGCCAATCTCAATGTACTCGAGACAGAAATTCTGACAGCAGAAATTTAACAGAATTCCGTTATTTACTACTATAGAAAGACGGTAATATCTCCCTAGATGGTTACACTGCAGGAGGCCTCTTGGCCCATACTAGGCAGGTCCTTTACAATTTATCCCACTAACAAAACATTTGCCCAACCCAATTTTCAATGCCACCCAAGAAATAAGCTCTGATGTGAAAATCCCACTCAAATCCAACCCCTCCCACTCATGTACTTATCCAACCTAAATTTGAAACTACCCAAAGTCCCAGCCTCAATAACCCAACTAGGTAGACTGTTCCACTCATCAACTACCCTATTTCCAAACCAATATTTTCCTATGTCCTTTCTAAATCTAAACTATCTAATTTAAATCCATTACTGCGGGTTCTCTCTTGGTGAGACATCCTCAAGACCTTATTAATATCCCCTTTATTAATACCTATCTTCCACTTATACACTTCGATCAGGTCTCCCCTCATTCTTCGTCTAACAAGTGAATGTAACTTAAGAGTCTTCAATCTTTCTTCATAAGGAAGATTTCTAATGCTATGTATTAATTTAGTCATCCTACGCTGAATGTTTTCTAACGAATTTATGTCCATTCTGTAATATGGAGACCAGAACTGAGCTGCATAATATAGGTGAGGCCTTACTAATGATGTATAAAGCTGCAGTATGACCTCTGGACTTCTGTTGCTTACACTTCTTGATATAAATCCCAGTAATCAATTTGCCTTATTACGTACTCTTAGGCATTGCTGTCTTGGTTTAAGGTTGCTGCTCACCATAACCCCCAAGTCCTTTTCGCAATCTGTATGGCTAAGTTCTACATCATTTAACTTATAAGTACTAGGGTTATGGGCACTCCCGAGCTTCAGAACCTTGCATTTATCTACACTGAACTGCATCTGCCACTTTTCTGACCAAGAATAGAGTTTGTTTAAATCCTCCTGAAGTTCCATAACATCTACGTTTGAATCAATTATCCTACCTATCTTTGTGTCATCGGCGAATTTGCTCATATCACTAGTAATTCCCTCATCAAGATCATTGATATATATTATAAACAACAACAGGCCCAAGATTGATCCCTGTGGAACGCCACTTGTTACAGATCCCCACTCGGATTTAACCCCATTTATGGACACTCTCTGCTTCCTGTCAGTGAGCCATGACTCGATCCACGAGAGCACTTTTCCCCCAATGCCATGAGCTGCCACTTTCTTTAACAGTCTATGGTGCGGAACTCTATCAAAAGCCTTACTAAAATCTAAGTAAACAATATCAAATTCTTTATCGTGGTCAACAGCCTCAAAAGCTTTACTGAAGAAAGTTAATAAATTAGTTAGACAAGACCGGCCTCTTGTGAATCCATGCTGAGTATCATTAATCAAGCTATGCTTATCCAGATGGCTTCTTATAATCTCAGCTATAATTGACTCTAGTAATTTGCCTACAATTGAGGTCAGGCTTATTGGGCGGTAATTTGACGGTAACGACTTGTCCCCTGTTTTAAAAATAGGAATTACATTAGCCATCTTCCACATATCAGACACTACACCTGTTTGAAGAGATAAATTAAAAATATTAGTTAATGGTTCACAGGACTTCCATTTTGCATTCCTTAAGAACCCTTGAAAAAACCTCATCAGGACCCGGCGACTTATTTTGCTTCAGTCTGTCTATCTGCTTCATAACCATTTCACTAGTGACTGTGATGTTACATAATTTATCCTCTTCTAGCCCACTATAAAAATTAATTACTGGAATATTGTTAGTGTCTTCCTGTGTAAAAACTGAGAGAAAATAATTACGAAAAATCGAGCACATTTCATTCTCTTTGTCAGTAAGGTGCCCATAGTTATTTTTAAGGGGACCTATCTTATCTCTAACTTTTGTTCTATATACCTGGAAAAAACTTTTTGGGTTAGTTTTAGAATCCCTAGCAACTTTAATTTCATAGTCCCTTTTAGCTTTTCTTATCCCTTTTTTAATGTCCCTCTTAATGTCAATATACTGATTCATAAGATGACCCTCACCTCTTTTGATACGCCTATAAATTCCTTTCTTATGCCCTAGTAGATATTTGAGCCTATTGTTCATCCATTTTGGGTCATTTCTATTTGATCTAATTTCTTTATATGGGATAAACGTTCTTTGAGCAGCACGTATAGTGTTCAGAAAACTGTCATATTGATAGCTCACTTCGTTACCCCAGTCAACAGATAAGTGTTCTCTAAGCCCATCGTAATCTGCTAAGCGAAAATCTGGGACTGTTACTGAGTTATCGCTACTATCGTACTTCCATTCAATGCTAAATGTAATTGATTTGTGGTCGCTAGCACCCAGTTCCTCTGAAATTTCTAAATTATTAACAAGGGATTCATTGTTTGCCATTACTAAGTCAAGCAGGTTATTTCTCCTTGTAGGTTCTGTCACAAACTGCTTCAAAAAACACACACTAATCCAGGAGAATTTATGTTTAGTACTTGTATACAATAATACAGCAAGAGAATATACAACGGAAATAAATGGTATAAAATACCGACACAATGGAAATATAAACACAAATGCAGTATAATGTGATCCTTTGACAACGTTTCACCCACACAGTGGGCTTTTTCAAGTCATACACGGATCTACCTGGGGTTGGAAGGTACGAGAGTATTTATAGTCAGAATGTTGAGGTCAGGTGGAGAATGCTGCATCTGATGATCTACCGGGTGGGGTTATAGAGTCTTGGGTAGCTTGGCAGGGGTATTGGACAAGTTGTAGACCTTCTGCAGTGTTCTTATGTGGGATAGCGATGAAGAAGTTTCTTGGCGAGTGGTTCAGCTATGTTATAGAAGCCATTGTTCTGGTTGAAATTGTTGGTTATAGAGATAAGCGATGATTCCAGGATTCTTCTGTATTGAGTGTTGTCTTCTGTGGCTATAAGTCTTGAGTTTATGTAGTTAATTAAATGGTTGTGTGAATTGCGATGTTGTACACAGGCATTCCTTGTATCATCAGTCCTGCTTGCATATTGGTGTTCTGAAATGCGTGTTTGGAGGTCTCTTGATGTTTTGCCCACATATAATTTGTTGCAGTCATTACAAGGGATTATGTATACCCCTGCAGAGGATGGAGGCTTGTCCTGTCTACTACTGGTGATGTCCTTGATGGTCGTGGTTGTGGAGGTAGATGTCAGCATAGTTGCTGATCCCTGTATTCCCTGTATGATATAGCATAGCATAGTAGAATCATCCATGTGCTTTAGACACGAGACCCCTTGTAGGCCTGTGGCTTTTGTGTGACGTCACGGGATGCACACGTGGAGGCTCATCCCTCTGTCCCGGTCTCACTCGGCGGCAGACCATCCAGGCGTAGACAGGCAAGGCAGCTGGGGCTCCATCCCTCATCTCAGTCTGACAATATAGTTACCATCCTACAAGTGTGTCTACTTTCAACCTGCGATATCTCCATTTAAGAACCCCTTACGATAAATGGTGCCAGCGGAGGGCCTGTAATTCTGACGATTACAGCGATTTCTGGAGATAAATTTTCGACCAGCAAGACGGCCATTTCGTGTCACCAGTAGGCCTACCGACTACCGAGATTCACCCAGCCAGCTACCTCAAGTCAGCTACCTCAAGCCAGCTACTTTACCAGCTTCTACATTATTCACTGGTCAGTCTCTTTGTATTAGTGTTTATCTGCTTATTTGCATCACTCCCGAGGGGTTGACCCGAGTTTGCAAAATAAGCCAGCTTCCAGTCTGTGGTGGGGGATTCAGAACAACCGAGCCCAGTCGAGCCTAGCCTACTCCATCCAATTATTTTGCCTGCCAAGCCAGCTTCCACCCCTGCTGTGCTCATCGTGTGGAGTTATCAAGCTATTCTGTGTGAAGGGTTAAGATAAGCCAGCTAGCAACTAACCCAGGTGTCTTACCCCAGTACTCAAGCAAGCCACGTGAGTAGTCTTCATCGCTTGTGATTCAAGCTCCAAGCATTCTGAGTGCTCTTTTTCATCCTTGTGGTGTTGTAGTATTTCGTGGGTTTATTTTAAGCCAGCCGGCTTAGAATTATCTTCGCGGCAGTGTGGGTGTTCTCAGTGAGGCTTTAGACGTTCAAACCATAAGGCCAACCACTTACGATCACGTGTGTCACCATTGCCGGTCTCAGACGCCTCGTTCAGCCATTAACCCACAAACCCAACTACAGTCAGCCATTACAAACTCACCTACCTCATCAGTGTTTTGGTGCACTGCTAAGGGTTGTAGCACCATATTTTAAGGACCACATAGGGGGTCAAGAGCTAGAGTGTGTCGTGCCACCTTTATAAAGCCTCCTGTGTGTTGTCTTCGCCGATGTAAGTGCAATTCTACGATCACCTGTGCAGAAGACAGCAGCAAGACCATATAAACAATCCATCAATCTCATTCTTCAAGTGTTACAGCGATAATATTTTTTTTTTAGAGACATTTGCGAGTGTTGAGACATTTCTTTTGTGTTCCCAGTGATTTTTTTCTCTTAGTGACATTCAGTGACTCTTGATCAGACTCAGTGTTTGATTGCATTAATTTCTTTTAATCTCCTTAATTCAGTGTTAATTTTCGTGCATTATTTTATATCTGTTGTGTTGTGTATCTTTTTATACACTTGAAGTAAGTACTTAGTGTTTCCTTTGTTGTGTGTGCAACATATGAGCAATATAGAACTTGTGTTTAAACTTCAGAATCACCTAGTGTTCTCAGTATTCCAGTGAATTAATTCAGTAATTTTTCACCTCATATTCTGCATCACAACTCAGTGTTGTCTGTTATTTTTTTCTTCCTAGCATTTGTGTATTTTTGTTTTGTTCCCTGTGTGTTGAACATTCTTGTGTTCATATTCTTTTCATTCAGCCAGTGTTTAATTTGTCTTATTTCCACAGACAATAGTGCCATTATTAAAGTCCAAGCAAGAAATAAATTTTTACAAAATTTTTAACACTTCAAGTTTCATTGCAAGAAAATTCTAGTACTGTGTTTATGTTGATGTGTTGTGTTCTGCATCACTGTAAGTGTTGTGTTCCTTTTTTTTGTTATGTGTTTTTAGCACCTATTATTTTTCATGTTTTATTGAACAAATTCACTCTTAGTGCAATTTTTAAGTTCTCCTTTTAAAGTAAATTGTTCTTTTGCTTGTTAAGTATTGTTTAAGCTGCAGTTAAGAGTTAAAGTGTTCATTCCTTGATATATTTCTTTTCTTGTGTGTTATAATTTTTATTATTGCACATTGACTCATTTTGCAATAATTCTTGTGCAAATACTGTGTTGCTATTAAAGTTTTTCTTGCAGAAAATTTTATGCAGTGTTGTGCAATTCTTTTTTGATTAGCAATTATTTGATATATTGCTACAGTTTATTACAGTGCAGCTTCTTATGCTCTGTTCTGTGCATAGTATTTTATTCTGTCTGTGTCATTTTATTTTTTTTATTTCAGTGAATTGTGTGTGTTTTAATTTTTGCACAAGTTTATTGAGTCCATTTTATCATTTTATTGTGTATTTTCCTTGTTGCATTGAAAGTAAAGACAACTCACTGTGCCATTTATTCAATTTAAAGTAAAAGTTGAGCATATTAGATTTGAGCAAAGTACAAGTTCTCTTGATTTTCACTGTTTGTTAAGTTGCATATTTTTCTTGTGTGAGTTCTTTGCTTACTGTGTAACTTGTCAATTTTTAATTACTTATGCAGAATAGTTAAGCATTTTCTTCCATTTAAGCTTATTGTGTCATTCTCTCCATTTTTCTTGCCTTTGCACTTCAGTATTTTCACCGAGAAGATGTCCCAGTCACTTTTGAACGTTCACTTAGTGTATCATTCCAGTCAAAGCCAATATGAATCAGTCCACAGTACCAACATTCCCTTACTGACTGAAAGACAATATCTAGCCCTTGAGCAATGTGTTTGTTCTCACAGCTTGTATTTGAGATTTGTTAAAGTGTTGCGAAATGTGAAGTTCAGATTAAGTTCCTATAGATCCGTGATTACTTATTAACGTAGCCGACCGGTCAGGCACTAGTAATACTGTCACTCCTGTCTGGACTCCAGCCACAACATCGTGCACGCAGGATAGTGCTGAGACTACTATTCTTGCGATGGCGACTTGTTCAAGTACTCGTTCCTTCCCAGGGGACGCTTTGAGAAGAACTTTACTTGCAACGAGTTATGCCATCTCTTGCTGATGCCACAAGCCGTTGCAGAAAGACGTTTCTGTGGCTAGTGTGCTCACTTGAGTGTTGTTGTTGTCCCTTGTGTTTCAGATTGTGATCCCATCCTAGTTGATAGTAATTAGTGCACTGTAAGAAGTTATTTCTCGAGTAACTTTCATATGTTAACGTTTGTAAGTGTAGTTTCTTTATAGCTGATACCTCGTGTCACTGTGTGCGACTCAGATTGAATATCAGCATTGTTCACCGTGTTCATTTCTTTTCTCCTGTGCTTGCAGTTTGAGATAGTAGATTCGTTCTCCCTTGCTCATATTGCGTGTTATAGCATTAATTTTTTCAACCGGGGGGAGTCATCCACTCCACCGAGTTTGTTCTTTCCTCCAGTAAGGAAGAACTGTTACCTTTATTCCAGAACAAACAGCCTACTGGAAGGTTAGCCAGATGGACCTTGACTATCCAAGAGTTCAATCCCACTTTTGAACATTTACCTGGCAAGTCGAATGTAGTCGCTGATGCTTTATCGCGACACGTTAGTGTAGTTACTGCAGATCCTCCATTTACTGTCGAGGATGTCAAAATTCCCAAAGAACCGATCCCTTGTGTTCTGGTGTGATTCGATTCCTGCTCCAGGAAGATCTTATTCTTACTGTGAAGCCACCAGCACCCATTAGCGACTTTGTATTGAGCCAAGAATTACTGTATCGAATAGTCGAGTTGAGTACTCCTAGCAGACGAATTAGTAATTCCACAGTCACTAGTGATTGTAGTTGTATCTTTTGTAGATACTCGTTCAGATCTCTCTCAGTCAAGGCATGTGTTAGCCATTGCAGAGGAATTCGACCCTCCCAGAGATGATAAACATTCTGCATATGTAAACCTAACCTTCGCAGAATTGGGTTTAAATGTACATAGTCTGTATAATTAGATGTCCGAGATGAATGAAATTGTCAACTGTGTGTTTTGTTATTAGCTGATCAGTTTGTCAGAAATTTTCGTGTTCACGTTCCCTCCGTATTCTGAGAATTAACAGTCTAGATTTGAGTGCACCGAATCTGCCTTTCTGTTAAACACTTCTTTGTATATATTTATTCTTCCTCAGAATCCGTAGAGTGCATGAATACAGATCGATCGATCAATTCCAGCCATATTGTATAATGATTTGTTCTTATAGTTTGTAATGAATACGTTAACACCCATTACGTAAAATCCATTATGATACCATCCATTAGTTCTAAGTTATATATGAATTTGTTATTGTATAGAATCAGCCCAGATCCGCCTGCCTGTTCAGCCTATAGTATAGTAGTGTATGTCGGGACGACATACGTAACATGACCGAGCTGTCAGCATAGTTGCTGATCCCTGTATTCCCTGTATGATATAGTATAGCATAGTAGAATCATCCACGTGCTTTAGACACGAGACCCCTTGTAGGCCTGTGGCTTTGTGACGTCACGGGATGCACACGTGGAGGCTCATCCCTCTGTCCCGGTCTCACTCGGCGGCAGACCATCCAGGCGTAGACAGGCAAGGCAGCTGGGGCTCCATCCCTCATCTCAGTCTGACAATATAGTTACCATCCTACAAGTGTGTCTACTTTCAACCTGCGATATCTCCATTTAAGAACCCCTTACGATATAGATACTTGGAATGATGTTTTGGCAAAGATGAACGTTTCTCCACCATCATTCCTTCGTCAGTCACCTGGCTCCGTTATGTTGACAACATTCTCCTCATAACTCCTAAACGCTTCAACGTTCAAGCTCTCCAAGACAAGCTCAACCAGGTCGAGCCTTCAATCCAGTTCACACTTGAAGAAGAAGTCGACAACACTCTTCCTTTCCTTGATGTTCTGCTCTGCAAAGCTGACCACGAACTTCGTTTTAAAGTCTATCGAAAACCCACCAACCAAAACGATCTTCTCCACTTCTACTCTCACCACGACACCAAAACCAAACATGGTGTGATTATAGGCTTCTTCCTACGTGCACTCAGAATCTGCAGCAATGAGTTCCTTGAGGAAGAATGCACTATAATTGAACAAGTATTTTCTAAACTCCACTATCCTCGTCACTTCATCAGAGACTGCAGACGGCGGGCATTAATCATCTTCAACACACCCAGAGAAGACACTGCCGAGAAGAGATACATAGTCCTCCCCAACAACTCCATTGCCAAACATGTTTCCAACATCTTTGCCAAAACATCATTCCAAGTATCTACCTCCACAACCACGACCATCAAGGACATCACCAGTAGTAGACAGGACAAGAATCCATCCTCTGCAGGGGTATACATAATCCCTTGTAATGACTGCAACAAATTATATGTGGGCGAAACATCAAGAGACCTCCAAACACGCATTTCAGAACACCAATATGCAAGCAGGACTGACGATACAAGGAATGCCTGTGTACAACATCGCAATTCACACAACCATTTAATTAACTACATAAACTCAAGACTTATAGCCACAGAAGACAACACTCAATACAGAAGAATCCTGGAATCATCGCTTATCTCTATAACCAACAATTTCAACCAGAACAATGGCTTCTATAACATAGCTGAACCACTCGCCAAGAAACTTCTTCATCGCTATCCCACATAAGAACACTGCAGGTCTACAACTTGTCCAATACCCCTGCCAAGCTACCCAAGACTCTATAACCCCACCCGGTAGATCATCAGATGCAGCATTCTCCACCTGACCTCAACATTCTGACTATAAATACTCTCGTACCTTCCAACCCCAGGTAGATCCGTGTATGACTTGAAAAAGCCCACTGTGTGGGTGAAACGTTGTCAATAAAGGATCACATTATACTGCATTTGTGTTTATATTTCCAGAATATACAACACTGAAAACACTAAAGTCATTCAAACTCTGTCTTTCAGTATTATAACTGATCAACTTGTCTGCCTAATGGCACCATACGTATTTATTTATTTTTACTGTAGGTGTGTGTGTGTTTGTGTGAGTGTGTGTGTGTGAGTGTGTGTGTGAGTGTGTGTGTGTGTGTGTGTGTGTGTGTGTGTGTGTGTGTGTGTGTGTGTGTGTGTGTGTGTGTGTGTGTGTGTATGAGTGTGTGTGTATGAGTGTGTGTGTGTGTATGAGTGTGTGTGTGTGTGTGTATGAGTGTGTGTGTGTGTGTGTATGAGTGTGTGTGTGTGTGTGTGTGTGTGTGTGTGTGTGTGTGTGTGTGTGTGTGTGTGTGTGTGTGTGTGTGTGTGTGTATGTGTGTGTGTGTGTGTGTGTATGAGTGTGTGTGCGTGTGTGTGTATGAGTTTGTGTGTGTGTGTGTGTGTGTGTGTTTATGTGTGTGTGTGTATGAATTTGTATGTGTGTGTGTGTGTGTGTATGAATTTGTATGTGTGTGTGTGTGTGTGTGTGTGTGTGTGTGTGTGTGTGTGTGTGTGTGTGTGTGTGTGTGTGAGAGAGAGAGAGACTCAGCAATCAACATTTGCACCAATAACTCACTACAGTTGTGACCGGGTGTGGAAGTGTGAATTGCTCATTACTCTAAAAAATTTTCATGATTGCAGCCATGTATAAACGTAAGTAACCACTCTTACAGTATTCATTACCTTTGTAACTTGTGAGTTCATTACCTTTGTAACTTGTGAGTTCATTACCTTGTACCTAGTTCAGCCATCAAAACTTTGGAGCCCGGTCCCTGGACCCATTGTGTACCTCTGTAATCTGTAAATACCTTTGTAACTTGTAATGATTGTGACTAGACCTACATGGAGTTCATTACCTTTGTAAATTGTGAGTTCATTACCTTTGTAAATTGTGAATTCATTACCTTTGTAACTTGCTCAGCTATCAAAACTTTGAGGCCCAGTCCCTGGACCCATTATGTACCTCTGTAATCTTTTGACTACCGCCCACAGGATGGGTATGGGGTGCATAATAAACATATTAAACTTACTGTAGGTACATGCGCCTATTTCCTCACATAGACTATTTAGGCTAGGTCAGATTAAGTTCTAGTTAACTTTAACCCAATTTAACTAATTATACACTAACACCAATATATGCATTGATTCAGAGTATTTTGCTTTGCGAATAGAAAACGGGAAACCAGAGAGAGGAAATAGGAAGCATAAGGCGTGAATCCTGACGTAAACATTTTAACGTTAACGTGGCTTTCCCAACGTTGCTGAGTAAAACAACGACGCTCAACTGGGTTAAATTGATTACATGTTACTTAAAAATTATAGTGAAATAAATGTAACTGACAAAAATGACTAATACATGTATACTGATTTTTTTTCTCAATGCACATGGGAATTATTTTTTCGGGGATATGCAACCAATGAAGTGTCGACAGTGTGTACTCACCTAGTTGTACTCACCTAGATGAGGTTGCAGGGGTCGAGTCCAAGCTCCTGGCCCCGCCTCTTCACTGGTCGCTACTAGGTCACTCTCCCTGAACCGTGAGCTTTATCATACAGGTGTGTGTGTGTGTGTGTGTGTGTGTGTGTGTGTGTGTGTGTGCGCGTGTGTGTGTGCGCGTGTGTGTGTGCGCGTGTGTGTGTGCGCGTGTGTGTGTGCGCGTGTGTGTGTGCGCGTGTGTGTGTGCGCGCGTGTGTGTGCGCGCGTGTGTGTGTGCGCGTGTGTGTGTGCGCGCGTGTGTGTGCGCGCGCGTGTGTGTGCGCGCGTGTGTGTGCGCGCGTGTGTGTGTGCGCGCGTGTGTGTGTGCGCGCGTGTGTGTGTGCGCGTGTGTGTGTGCGCGTGTGTGTGTGCGCGTGTGTGTGTGCGCGTGTGTGTGTGCGCGTGTGTGTGTGTGCGTGTGTGTGTGTGTGTGTGTGTGTGTGTGTGTGTGTGTGTGTGTGTGTGTGTGTGTGTGTGTGTGTGTGTGTGTGTGTGTGTGTGTGTGTGTGTGTGTGTGTGTGTGTGTGTGTGTGTGTGCGAGCGCGCGCGCGCGTGCTTTTTTACTAACTTGTTCTTTAAGAAAAAGGGGGGGGGTCACTTTAACACGCTGTTGTTGTTTCTTGGTTCGCTGGTACTCTCCCGGCCCGGGTCTTTGCACACTAGGTTATGCTACTCTTTTCAAAAAAATTTTTTTATTTTATTATTTTTTATTATCACACTGGCCGATTCCCACCAAGGCAGGGTGGCCCGAAAAAGAAAAACTTTCACCATCATTCACTCCATCACTGTCTTGCCAGAAGGGTGCTTTACACAACAGTTTTTAAACTGCAACATTAACACCCCTCCTTCAGAGTGCAGCACTGTACTTCCCATCTCCAGGACTCAATGCCGGCTGAACATAAATGTTACTTTACTCACACTCCAACAGCACGTCATGTATAAAAACCAGACACGCTCACGCATGGCTGCTTTCGCACATTCCTATTAATATATACTAATATATACTGGTGTACGTGCGCTTGTACGTGCGTCGTGCGCTTGTACGTGCGTGTTCGTTTACTAGCTTGTCGTTCTTTGAGAAACAGGAGTGGGGGGGTCACTATACTTACTAGATAACTTACTAAATATAGCCAGGGCTACACCTATCTATGTCCTGGCACTGAAAGTTATATATAGAGTGATGGTATAGCATACAACAGCAGGGCGAGAGAGACAGACTTGAGACACCAACCTATATCACTGAGACACACAGACAAGTGTAGTCGTCTGCACAACAATGGCGGCTCCTGGTGATGGCTTCTGTAACTCCTTCAAGTTTGTTATTCCCTCCGTAGCTTTTATCATGCATTTAAGTTTTAATTTTTGTTGCTAATAACTTGGTATTCACTCTTTTTTCTTTAGTATTATGATAACAAACTGATGATATTACTGCAGTCACAACACTAACTGCTGGAACTGACTAATTTTTTTCTTTCATTATTTACTTTATCACTCAATTATGACCTTATCACTACACTGCTGCTATAAACCGACCAGATATCTGCATTTATTTTTATTTAAGGTCCCAACCTTGACCCACTAAATATGTTTGATTATTTGTGTCAACACTGGGACCAGCAGCCTGACCAGCTGATTGTTACTCTCCCTCGCACACCTTCCACTAACTCCCACACTCAAATTTAAAATGTAAAATACTTGATCTTGTCACATTATTCACACTCTAGAACGCTGTTACACTCTTGCAGGTATGTTCACTGATTCAGTCACGGACGATGACCGCTAATAACAACTTACGACAGCCACTAAAACGCTAAATTTGTGAGCACTATTTAACAACACTGCTCCACGTGTGTGCGCGCGCGCGCGTCTGCGCGTGCGCGCGCACATGTACAGACTGAACATTTTATCAAATGTACTTTACTAGTGTACACACATGACGCATTAAAGGCTGTGTGAAGGAGGAGCGCTATAATAAGTGTGAACTTCCATAGTACATACATGTTTACATCACGTGTGTAAAATATTAACACTGCTCATGTGCATTTGTAAGCATACATGTGTATTTGTAGTGTACATTTGTAGTTTGAACAACTCAAACAAATGAGCACGTCTGCAGTGCTGCTGTAATGTGTCGCAGTTAGTTATTACCATAAGTATTCTGTACATGCAGGTGTACGTGCAGTGTGTGTGTGTGTGTGTGTGTGTGTGTGTGTGTGTGTGTGTGTGTGTGTGTGTGTGTGTGTGTGTGTGTGTGTGTGTGTGTGTGTGTGTAATCGCGCGCGCTTGTGTTTGGTTTCGTATTTACCTAATTCTGATTTCACGAGTCGAGCACAGCTCTTGGCTCCGCCTCTCCGCTGGACAGTACTGGGTTCAGTTTCTATTGGCTGCGTGAGCCCTATCATGCATATTCTTAAAACTATGTATGGTCTTCGTAGCACTGAAAGACAGGCAAAATAAAAATAATACATTGACTTGCAAAAGCCTCTGACCATCAGCTAACTGCACACTTAAAATGCGTGGAAAATGAATAACTGGGAAGGAGGGAAGATGGATATTTAACTTCTGAACAAACAGAGCCCAAAGATCAATAGCAATCAGAGTGAAATCATGGAATGGAACATTGAAAAGTTCTGCTCCTCAAGGTACGGTACTCGTCCCACTTCTCTTCCTTATTCTCGTTTCTGACAGACTGTGACATCATTCACAGCACTATATCATCTTTCTCAGACGATAATAAAATCTGTATAATAGTGGCATCCATAGAAGGCACAGCGAGCCTCTAAGCTGATATAAAACAAGTCTTCCAGTGGGAAACTGGCATTAATGAGTAACCTTTACCTTTGATATACCTTTGATGAGTTTCGAGATTTACTACTTTCGGAGCCCGGGCATGGGCCAGGCTCGTCTGGTGCTTTCCTGGTCAATCAGGCTGTTGCTGCTGGAGGCCCGTTGCCCCGCATATCCATTACAGCCTGGTTGACCTGTCACCTTGTCCAGTTTTCTCTTCAAGGCTTCTACACTTGTTCCAGCAGTGTTTCTGATATCTTCTGGTAAGATGCTGAATATTCTGGAGCCACGAATGTTGATACAGTGTTCCTTTATTGTGCCCACCGCACCCCTACTTCTCACAGTGTTTATTTTACACCTCCTCCCATATTATCTCTCACTCCAGTATGTTGTTATGGCAGTGTGTAGATTTGGACCAGGCCCTCGAGTACTTTCCAGATATATGTTATCATGTATCTCTCTCTCCTCTGCTCCAGTGGGTACATGTTCAAGACTTGAAGGCGTTCCCAGTAATTTAAATGCTTTACTGGCTTTATGTAGGCCTTGTTCAACTGGGACAAACTTATATTGCTACACCACGGGAGTATGGAGGAAATAAAAAAAAACAGATCGGAGTGTAAAACAAACTCATGGCACTCGTTAGAAAATTAAGTTATGTGTGGGAGACCTGGGAGTGATAATGTCAGAAGCTCTCACGTTCAAGCACAACAATGTTATTATCGCAACTGTAAGAAAAATGATAGGTCGGATAGCCAGAACCTTCAAAATAAGAGATGTCAAGCCAGTGATAAAACTCTTCAGGTATCTCTCTCTCTCTCTCTCTCTCTCTCTCTCTCTCTCTCTCTCTCTCTCTCTCTCTCTCTCTCTCTAGGCTGGAACACTGCTGTGTATTAACGGCCATCTTCAAGGAATATGTATGGAGAACCTTCACAGCTAGTATAAACTAAGTCAAGCACCTAAATTACTGGGAGTGCTTGAAGCCCTTGAACTGCGCTCCTTAGAAAGTAGCCGAGAAAAATCGCAAGATGCTGGCGGGATTAGTCCCAAACCTGCACACCAAAATTACTACTTATGAACTCAAGAAACTTTGCAGACAGCGCAGGATGCCTCCAATGAAAAGCAGGGGATTCTCCCGGCCCGGGCCTTTTCCAAATGGTGGCCCGGCCTTGGCTCCCTGTCTAGGGAGTGTCTGAGACCTAAGTCTCCCATGGGAGGAGGTACAAGTACCTCCACATCTTTGGGACCAACTGTCCCCAGGCCTAGCCACATTCCCCGCCCTCACGGGGTTCGTAGGGAGAAGCTAGGCCTCTCTGGTCTGCCATCCCCTCCCCAAGGGGGCTAATGAGAATGTCGACAGTCTTGTGAGCTGCAAGCTCTGGCTCAGGCACCTACCCTGTCCTAGAAGAGCTGGTCATGGTGTCGATGGGGAATTACCAATAAACCTCTAGTAGTCTTCAAGAGGGAACTCGATTGATTTCTCAAAACAATTCCTAATCAGCCGGGTTGTGGAGAATACGCTGGACTGTGCTTGGCCGGCACTAACAGCTTGATTGACCAGGCCAGTATCCAGGAGGTCTGGTCTAGGACCAGGCTATGGGGAAAATGACCTCCGGAAGCGAGTCCAGATAAACTCTACTTACCACTTCATTGTCTAGGTCCTTCCAATTCCTGACTACACTAGGGTTAATCAAGCATTTCCTAAAAACCCTGTGACTCATCTATGATTTTAACTTCCAGCTGTGCTCCTTCGTGTACCTGAGATCCGCCTCTTAAACAGACTTGTCCTGTCCACAATGTAAATTCCTGACAGTATTTTGTACGTCGTAATCACGTCACCCCTGGTCGTTTTGTCCTCAGTTGTTTGATTTAGCTCCTTTACTCTCTCCATATCTCATACCCCTCAGTTATGGAACTAGGTTCGTTGAAAATCTTTGCATTTTTCCAGCTTTACGTTTTATCAGACGTGGGTTCCATACCGGCGCTGAATACTCTGTATACACACCCTGACATATGCGGTGTATAGGGTCGTGAATGACTCCTTGCTGAGTTTTCTGAAAGTTACTCTTAAATTTGTCAGCCTCGGGTTTTCTACAGCGGTTATTCGGTTGAAAGGTTAATCAGGCGAAATGTTTCCAAGGTGAGAAGCTGGAGGGAAGGCGCTTGCAGTGATCTGGTGCTTAATGAAGGCCCGGCTATCCATGCTTCGATTACCGTCCCTTGGTCAAGGACAAGGAGTTATATGACATTGAAAACACCGAGGCTGTTTTACTTGGAGACGACTCTGCAGTACCATTTCCATGTTAAATACCTCCCTAGGAAAAAAGTACGCAATGAAAGAATCCCTGCACAGTGACAACAATGTTCAAGCAGTAAACAACGAAACCGTTCCTGTAGCAGCGGCCCAGAGGTATGCTCTTCAATTCTGCTTTTTTTTTCCTTTTGCACAAATTAGATAGACTTCTTACTCACAGGACTGCAGACACGGAGGCTTATGGTAAGGAAATTCTGGTTCACCTGACCAGGACCTTTTCAGGCCTCTGGTGACATGAAGAGTACCTTCATCTGCTTGACGAAGTACACTTACCTTTGGTGATCCTGCCTTCCAGCTCCAGTGTATACACTGCCGTGCCAAGCACTTTCACTCTTCTCTGATGTGGCAGAAGCGGGTACCCGCTTACTGTATATGTGCACTGGATATCCTCAGTATCTTCAAGTGTTCTGGGCCAGCCAGTCTCAACACCCTACGTTTGCCAGGGCTAGTATAGGATTCCGGGATGACTCTGTGGGGCGGCCTACAGTAGCCATCAGGCGTGGGAGGCTTTTGGTGTGTAAATGTTTGTGTATGTGTGTGCTCACCTTTTCGTAGTTGCAGGGGTCAAGTCTCAGCTCTTGGCCCTGCCTCTTAACTTGCCACTGCTGAGTTTCCTTCCTCTTAACCTCGTGATTCCAGCTATACTAAATCTTAAAACTACGTATGGAGCCTGACTTTCCTATCACTTCCTGACCACCTTGGGCTACTGAAATTCTTTCTGACGTACCTGTAACTCGTCTGTGTCTCTAACAAATAACTGTGCAATCGTGTACGTGTTTTTATGCCTATCAAGTCCTTTGAGTGTTTTCTATGTCGTTATCATGTCTCTCCTGGGACTTCTATTCGCTAATGTCCTCAAGTTCATTTCCTTTAGCCACTACTCACAGTTCAATTTCCTAAGCTCAGGGACTAGCCTCGTCGCATAGTAAGACTTTTCAACACCCTCCCTTAATGTGAAAGAGGAATTACCAACATATTCCTGTCTTCTAGAGGGAACTTGATAAGTTCCTGATCAGCCGGTCTGTGGTGTATGTTGGTATGGGTGTTACCAGCACTGGACCAGGAATCTACACAGGTAAGAGGTGGATCAATTCACAACTAACCCACACTAAGGAATGGAAGGATCAGATGACATCTCCTTTCATCTTGAGCCATTATCAAGTCGCGACGTTTCGGACAGTAGAACAGCAACGTCATGTAGTTTTTAATTAAAACTGAGATTTTTGTGAAATGCAGCAAATTAAAAGAAAGAATAGTGAAGGTAGCACCAGATACCAGTGGCTTCACGGAGGCGATAAATATATGAAACAGCAGCAGCGATAAATATACAAAATAACAGCAGCAACAACAACAGCAACAGAAGAAAAGAGAAACAGGAACAGTGGAGTGGCATAGTTAATAAAAAAGCTGAAGTTTTTAGGAGGGATAAAGAGAGGTAATTCTAATAATTACATATCTGGTATAATCACAAGCAGGGGACCCATGGTAGAAGTGGCAGAACTTTACAACCCACCACCAACAGGTTGTGCATGAAGTACAACCACATCAACAAGGAAATTAGAAGCAAAGCAAAGAGAGGAAACTGCAGAGACTCACAATAATGGGAGACGTCAGCCATAAGGAATTAAGCTGGCAGAAATGGGAATTGCATTGAGAAACAACATATGAAGGTCTAAGCTGTGGAGGATGCAATGGAAAATTTTGTGCCAGCATGTCAAGGGCATTACAAGAGAAAGGAGGAAATGCATCACTAAGGTTTTACCCGCTTTTAAACGTAAACGTTGCTAACAAAAAGGAGATTACTGGAAGTTTCTGGCTATTAGCGACAACACAGTTCCGAGTTTCGACTACACTGCAGAAGCAAACCTGGAAAGATGCACAGTAGAGGGGAAAGGGACCAGCTAGGCTACAGAAGAGGAAATTATGGATGAATGAGTGACGCCCTGAATCATATACAGAGGGAAAGAAAACGGAAGGAAAGATAAAGGAGTAGATGGAGGGACTAGCCAGGTGGTATCAGATGGACGATACATCAATACCCAAAAAAAGTCTATGAAAAAAAAGAAAACCTTTGGTTTACCCAAATGTGAAGAAAGGCAGAAATGAGACCACGGCACTACTAGAGAAAGGAGAGGGAGAAGAAAAGAGCTAGAAACTAGGTATAGGTGAAGTCAGGTGACGCATAGACTGACCTAACCAATCTTATACCAGCTGCTCTGCTATAATCCTGAACAGGTCAAAGTGACCTTCAGTCGTGTAGCAGCCACGAGGACAGAGCATGGTTGTCACCTGGTCAGCCGGATGATGTATATATGAACACATGCCCTCAGCATTTATAAGCCTCGCCAGAACACAGACGGAACACAGGACACAGGCAGCCAGCATGCTGGAGAACCTGACTCGCTGCAGAACATGCTACACCTCGCTCGTGCACCAGTGGCTTAAGCTAGTACACTTCGCTTCTGCACCACCTGCACTAGTAGCCCATACAACTGCTGATACAGCTGCACCTCGCTCCTGCAGGACCTGCACCAGAGTTCTACACCACTGTACAGCCAGCTGCGCCTCACTCCTGCAGGACTTGCACCAGTGGTCTACACCACTGTACAGCCAGCTGCATGTAACTCCTGTAGAACTTGCACCAGTGAACTACTCTACTGTACAGCCAGCTACACATCGCTCCTGCAGGACCTGCACCAGTGGCCGACACTACTGTAGAGCCAACTGCACCTCGCTCCTGCAGGACCTGCACGAGTGGCCTACACCACTGTAGCGTCAGCTGCACCTCGCTCTTGCAGGACCTGCACCAGTGGCCTTCACCACTGTAGAGCAGTCGTACTCTGCAGAAAATGGACTACACCACTTGCACATCTACCATAAAAAAACGCTACTTCATCACAGTCACATAACTACAGACAGCCAGATTAAGATTTTGTAGTCCCCTGGGCTACAAGTACTGTGAGGGGCTACAAGTACTGTGAGGGGCTACAAGTACTGTGAGGGTCCCTAGTGATTTTTTTCAGAAGGTGATGTAATAACATACCATAATTATAGTTACATCAGTAACTGTGAACACTTTTCATTCAATCTCTGGAGGCCCTCCAGCTGGTGGAGGATCCTGGGCTGCAGTGCCTAAAGCCCATTTCTTAATCCGGCCCTGTGCCTACTGCCTACTTTATCGCATAACTACCTTGTCATTATCACATCCCTACCTTATCAGTCACATGGCTATCTTGTCACTGTCACACAAGAAGTCACAGCACCAGGCTGCCACGAGTAATGCTCCATCGTCTTTTACATTATTCCACCTACAAACTTGACATTATATAAATAAATTCTGAAAAAAAAGCTGAAAAATGTTTTATATTGTAAAACACATGGGCAATATTTAGATATTTAAAGTGTCGAAACTTTCCGCCCGCGCAGCAGGCTTTTTTTTTCAAATACATGCGGAAATGATACTGGTGATAATAGGCACTGAGAGGTTATTCTAAGGATATCAGTCCCTCAGCCTTGATAAAAGTTGGTTAATACTTTATCCGACAATTTAGGTAGCTAAGCGTTGCACACGTGTCGTACTCATCAACATGATTCTATATTAAGTACTCACATAACGTTGTCGACAGGGTCTTGGAAACTGCGATTTGAAGCAAAACGACGTATAACGAAATCACTTTTACCATAGCCATGCAGTTCAAAACAAAATAACAAATATGGCTCTTTCATACCGCATCATTTATCGTTGTGCATATGAATTTTTCCTCATAAACGTTATAACGAAACACTGAACGAAACGACGTTATTCGAGGACCTGCTGTAGTTTTCTTCAGCACGCTCTTAGCTTCAAAATATAAATGTCCTTCATTTTGTCTTACATCAATTTTATTTCAAAAACCATAATTTTATTTTTAATCGAGAATGGTAAAAATCACATTACCGAAGGTGAAACAATAAATGATCCTCACATTTTGAAGAAGAAACTTTCAACCATGTTTCAGTCAGTCCTGCGCTATTATAAACCACGACTGGACAAGAAGATGAAACGAAAACTAAAAGACAAGTCAGGCAAAAAAAAAAAAAAAGTGAGAAATATGAGAATAGTTTAAGATGCGCAAACTTCTGTAACTTGGTGAGCAGGTGAGTAGCAGCAGGAAGTACAGTGATATAACACTGGATCTGAAAGGGATGGAGCAGCTTGGCTATCTCCAACCTCTTCCATCACACGTCCCTCAAGGGGATCACAAAGGAAGATGCATGAGAGGAGAAAATCTGAAGACAGATCAAGCGAAAGAAATTCCAGCTGACAGATTAGGAGAAGTCATTTGTCTTCCGACTTTCTTCTCGACTTTTCACTCGAACTGTCTCACTTTGTTGAGACTTTACAATGGTCCAAGAGGGACCGAAACGTCGTCTCACGTTTCCTCCCAAAGTCTATGTTATTTTCTGAAAAAGTGTTGTGGTCTCCACCTCACCAACACACCTGACAAAGTGTGGTCGTGGTCTCTACCTCACCAACACACCTGACAAAGTGTTATCGTGGTCTTCACCTCGCCAACACATCTGTTAACATGTTGGCGTGGTTTCCATCCCACCAACACACCTGTTAGCATGTTGTCGTGGTCTCCACCTCACCAACACACCTGACAAAGTGTTGTCATAGTCTCCATCCCACCAACACACCTCTCAACAAGCTGTCGTGGTCTCCATCCCACCAACATACCTGTTAGCATGTTGTCGTCGTCTGCACCTCACCAACACACCTGACGTGATGTCGTGGTTTTCCTTAGCTATCTAAGGTTCTAAAATCGTCAGATTTCAAAATAAAGTATACCTACACACACTAAAATTTCTAAAGGTACTGTAGTACAGTTATTTGTGTTTACATTTGAAAAATCATACCGTACAACGAAATTTACCTAGAAAATATGCACATGGCCCATTTGATGTCTAGCTCACTAAATCAGCTATGCTAATTAAGACTATTAACTGAGGCTTTGTATGGCATATTACACTTTCTTGAAAATAATACAGTTTAATAGAGTAAACTCTTCCTGATGCCAGTAATAGGTTTGTTGATCTAGGGTAATGAGTCTGTCCTTTGATTCCTTGAATCGAATCCGATTACCTCAGATTTCCTTTACTCTATATGATTCCAATAGGTTTAGCGCGTCCTTCTGATTATAATAATATAGAGTAAATTAAAGACTATATCTTCATATTACACACGCACAACCAGTGGGATAGAAGATTTCCAGTTAGAAGGCATTTTACAGTTCTATCGCTGGTAACTTTGCAGTAGTTGGTGTCACTGAGTCCGAAGGACAGATGGTATAACGATACCGATAATATGCATTTAACGAACACAAGTGCATACATTTCAGTACATCTGGAGACCTTGGTCACTCCAAGTGGGACACGACAACAAAAAAAGTACAGTATGTGTAGTGGAGAATTGAAAGTGACAGGGGATGTTCAGGTGAAGGGATAAGATATCTAATTGCATCATGTTAGGTGGCAGCTGTGAAGAAGCAGGTATCATGTGTGCTAGAGTTATTGAAATAGAGTAATTGTCAGCCCTTTGTTTTATGGTATTGGAAGTAGCAGTTAAGGATGCTTCTATACCACTCTGTCTGTGTCAAGTTCTTTACAAAAAGCAAACAAATAATGATTACCTTACTCATTTCTACTCAACAAAAGAGGTGTGATCATTGAGTTTTTTTCTGAGAGGTATCCGTGTTCTTGGTCCCGAATTCCTAGAGAATAAGTTCCAATACACTAGCCATGCCTCACATACATTTTCCTGCCTATTTTATACACAACTGTAACCACAAGTCGAAAACTATATTCATTCCAACTAACAACACAACTGTCAAGACACTAAGATTCTTGATCGTATCTGGTGGACAAGTGGCCACAACTATAGCATGTGACAGCAGTTAGATGACCTCACGCCTTAACCGGACCACCATCTGTAACTTGCATTCTTCTCTTCCCCATTGCCTCACTGCTTTCATATTTTAACTTAGTTTTGTGCTCTCCCAAGTCTCTAGTTCCAGTGGCTGGTCTTCCAAATCTCTAGGTCCAGGAGCTACCAAGTACCAGCACCGAAACGTATTCAGAATAAGGTGTATGTGCATGTGTCTGAAATTTCTCTATTCTACCAAGAAACTTGCGGCAGATGATCTTCAATGAATGTCAAGCAGCTAATTCCACATCGTTCAGCTGAAAATCATTTAAGCCATGAACTGGGAAACTCACAGAGGTGCACAAACACCATCCGCAATCTTGTTCTCTCCTTGTTAAGGATACGTTCACAACAGGAATTTTAATGCTAGATGATCCTTGTTCACCGCCAAACTTAATATGCAGTATTGACAATAAAGTCTTGTCCTTCTAAACCACTGAAATACTGATTACACTGCATGTACCTTGAGTGACCGAGTCATGTGATCGTCAAAATATACAGCTCCTAAGGTCGAAATCGATAACTCTGATACTCCCTCATGATTTCAAAGGTTATACCTGTGATATACCAGTTAAATATTTCGAGAGTTTTTCTACCTAGCAGCCCGGCCTAGGGCCTGGATTTTCTGCTGACTGCTTTTTCAATCAGGCTGTTGCAGTTGGTAGCCCACTGGCTACAGTGCCAGTGGGCTACCAGCATTTGTCTTATTGTGTTCTCAAAATGCTAAGTCATCTAACATCATTCAGCATAAGTCTTTAGTGCGTTTCTTTCGCTCTATACGAAAGAAAGAAATGCTTCTTCAATTTGTTCATTATGTCCATATCTGAACAGCTGGATTTTTGTCACCAGTGAACATCGTGATATTGAAATTATTTCATGATATCTAATAACAAAAAAAAAACTGTAACGCCAAAACTACGCATAAAACGTGCATAAAAAGGGTCTGGAATATTACATTTACCCTAAACAAACACTGATGTTCATCTCTTAATAATTCCCTTTAAAAACATAAAATCTCGTAATTATTAGTTTGTATACATTTTTTTGTTACAGAGTAATGTAAACATTATCAAAATTAGGCGTGACTGTGTGTACGCTACTGAATTAAAATTACTCAGGTGTTTACCAGTGAACTGATCATTGTTTAGCAACATATAGCACGACATCTAAATATTGCAAACTTGTACTAATTTTACTTTCCTGTCCGTTTCTTAAAAGGCTTTTGGGGTTATAAATGGTCTGGTGATACCGATAAACTGTGGAAAAGAATACTTGTGTAAAGCTTAGGACATTTATTAAGTGAAACGTTTCGCCCCTAGTGGCTTCATGAGTTCTAAACGACTGATGAAGTCATTCTCGGCAGAAAGCTTTCTTTAAATAAATGTCTTGACTTGTATACAAATGTACTTTTCCACACTTAAAAAACTTTTATTCCCTTAATATATTCTTTAGTGTTTGTGGGTCCTGGTAATATCTGCAGTCGGTGTGATTACTGGAACCATTAATCGATAACAGGTATTAGCAGATAATAATAGATATTAACAGGTATTAGCAGATAATAATAGATACTAACAGGTATTAGCAGACAATAAGCGATACTAACAAGTATTAGTAGATAATAATAGATACTAACAGGCGATTATTATTTTTTATTAACACATCGGCCGTCTCCCACCAAGGCAGGGTGGCCCGATAAAGAAAAACTTTCATTTACTCCATTACTGTCTTGCAAGAGGCGCGCTTACACTACAGTTATAAAACTGCAACATTAATACCCCTCCTTCAGAGTGCAGACACTGTACTTCCCATCTCCAGGACTCAATTCCGGCCTCACAGTTTCCCTGAATCCTTTCATAAATGTTACTTTGCTCACACTCCGACAGCACGTCAAGTCCTATAAACTGTCTCCATTCGCTCCTAACACGCTCACGCTGGAAGTCCAAGGCCCTCGCACACAAAACCTCCTTTACCCCCTCCCTCCAACCTTTCCTAGGCCGACCCCTACCCAGCCTTCCCTCTGCTACAGATTTATACACTCTCGAAGTCATTAAATTTTGTTCCAACCTCTCTACATGTCCGAACCACCTCAACAACCCCTCCTCAGCCCTCTGGACAATAGTTTTGGTAATCCCGTACCTCCTAATTTCTAAACTACGAATTATCTGCATTATATTCACACCACACATTGCCTTCACGAAATCTCCACTGCCTACAGCCTTCTCCTTGTTGCAACATTCACCACCATGCTTCACACCCATATAAGCACGTTGGTATAACTATACTCTCATACATTCCACCTCTTTGCTTCCATGGGCAAAGTTCTGTCTCCACAGACTCCTCCATACAGCACTCACCTTTTTACCCCTCGTCAATTCTATGAATCACCTTATCTTTCATAGACTCATCTGCTGACACGTCCACTCCTAAATATATAAATACATTCACCACCTCCATACTCTCTCCCTCCAATCTGATATCCAATCTTCCGTTACCTATTTTTTTTATCCTCATCATTTTACTCTTTCCTATATTCATTTTTAATTTTCTTCTTTTACACATCCTACTCCTCTCAGGGAAGGTTCCTTGACGCTCGTGAGGGGCTCTTAATCTAGGGAATTGGATCTGAATTAAGCCTAAATACTTTCCATCCCCTCCCCCAACATACGCTGCATAATCCTACAGGTTAAGCGCTCCCCCGTGATTATAATACATACCCTACTAAACTCATTCAACAACCTCTGCAACTTCTCTTCAGAATCTCCCAAAAGCACAGCGTCATCAGCAAAGAGCAACTGTGACAACTCCCACTTTGTGTTAGATTCTTTATCTTTTAACCCAACACCTCTTGTCAACACCCGAGCATACACTTCTCTTACAACCCAATCTATAAATATATTGAACAACCACGGTGACATCACATATGCTTCTCTAAGGTCTACTTTACTGGGAAATAATCTCCCTCTCCTATATACTCTAACCTGAGCCTCATTATCCTCGTACAAACTCTTCACTTCTTTCAGTAACCTACAACATCTGCCTCATTGCCCCACTATCCACCCTGTCATACGCCTTTTCCAAATCCATAAATGCCACAAAAACCTCTTTACCCTCATCTAAATATTGTTCACCTATACTTTTCACTGTAAACACTTAGTCTACACATTCCCTACCCTTCCTAACGCCTCCTTGTTCATCTGCTATCCTGCTCTCCGTCTTACACACTCAAGCCGTAACGGCTTGACAAAGCTCCTGGAGAGCGAATCGTTGCCACAATAAAATGTCACATTAGTTGCACTTGTGTCCTTTCACTTTACATATTGTCGGTAATTCTACCAAGATATATACCATATACTTTACCAGGTATACTTAACAGACTTATTCCCCTGTAATTTTTGTACTCTCTTTTGTCCCCTTTTGTACTCTCTTCCATACATTTATTAAATAATAGCACCAACCACTCCAAAACTATATCCCCACCTGCTTTTAACATTTCTATCTTTATCCCATCAATCCCAGCTGCTTTACCCCCTTTCATTCTACCCACTGCCTCACGAACTTCCCCCACACTCACAACTGGCTCTTCCTCACTCCTACGATGTTATTCCTTCTTCCCCTATACACAAAAATCACAGCTTCCCTATTTTCATCAACATTTAACAATTCCTCTAAACATTCCCTCCATCTTCCCGATACTTCTAACTCTTCATTTAATAACTCTCCTCTTCTATTTTTAACTATCAAATCCATTCGTTGTCTAGGCTTCCTCAACTTATTAATCTCACTCCAAAACTTTCTTATTTTCAACATCTCACCCACTCTTTCAGCTGGTATCAGTAGATAATAGATACTATCAGGTATCAACAGATAATAGATACTAACAGGTAATAGCAGACAATACTAACAGGTATCATATAATCAATACTAACAGGTATCAGCAGATAAAACCAATACTAACAGGTATCAGCAGATAAAACCAATACTAACAGGTATCAGCAGATAAAACCAATACTAACAGGTATCAGCAGATAAAACCAATACTAACAGTATCAGCAGATAAAACCAATACTAACAGGTATCAGCAGATAAAACCAATACTAACAGGTATCAGCAGATAAAACCAATACTAACAGGTATCAGCAGATAAAACCAATACTAACAGGTATCAGCAACGCACAACCATCACACTGAGTCGGCTATCTTCAAGAAGTATATGCTAATAACAAACATAAATTAACACTACGTTAAATTTCTGAAGAAAAATTTAGGATATAACGTTTTATCTGGGTATATAAACAACATTACACAGATGGAAAAAAATTGAATTACTTCCTTGTGGTATTTCAGAGTGCAAAAAATTACTTTAGATATCTACTGAGCACAACACTTTATTACAGTACTATCAGAGAGTTAATATGTATAATCCACTTAAGTGGACAATATATTTACTCTCTGAAAGCTAATAAACAGTCCACTAATATATAGTCCACTAAGATATAGTCCACCAATATATGGTCCACTAATATATAGTCCACTAATATATAGTCCACTAATATATAGTCCACTAATATACACTACAGATCTTCAACAGCGCCAATGAATTAGTTTTGAAACACAATTTCTATTTTCATAAAACATTTTCTCCCCAACCGCCAGATGGTTAATTAGCAAGACGACAAAAGCTGAAGTGACACAAGACAAACCATCCAATATGTATCAAAGTAAGTATAAACTCTCTCCTTAATGAACGTACATGGCGTCACAAGAGACAGTTGGCTCAAGGACAGAGAGTGCTGGAAAGTAATCTCCTTGGATGCTTGATGTGCTGCATTTTAAGGGTAAACTTAGCAATATACTTGTAGAGATGTGTAGTGAGTCATGTTGCCTGGGTGATCCCGTGTCCTTCATGTCTTGTTCAGTTTCCTCACAGAAACTTTGCGACTGAAACCTGAAAGATTCCTTTATCTGTCTTTATTTATACTTTAATAATGCTGATACACAAAATACAGTTACCCTCCTAAGAATTAAAGGCTGAATAAAGTAATTCCATAAAAATCTAATGCATTAAATATCAACACCGAAAATTTAAATCCAATCCGAACAAGCATTTACAAGTTATCACAGGGAAACCTAATATTACAATTTCTTCAATAAATAAGGGCAAATTAGCACCTATACAGCCCATAACCAATATGGACCTTGAATTATGTAAAAATCACCTGCTTGAAAAGTTTGAGGCCAAGAAGAAGAATTTTTTGTACATCTACAGAGACCAATATCCGAAAACACATTAGCACTTTAAGAAGTTTGAAGTTACTGGACTTGCATAGTTGAATCTGAATGGATTATACATTCCCAAGTTATCGAGTGAAAAATCAGTATTTCGATTTTCTCATTGCATCCCATAAAACTGTCATATTGTTACCTACACAGCCCAAATGCAATTGAAACCCGGTGTTGATGGTAGAAGCAGATCAGAATAAGCATATTCCAGTTATTGCATGGTGAATTATTTTAATTAAACAAATGAAAACTAACATAACGAATAATCAATGCGAAGCTTTTTCTGAGGAATGTTTAAAGCTGACCAGAAAAGGATTCTATAGCTACTGCAAGGAATTCAACACTCCAGTCTTATTATCTATGTTAGTAAAAGTTTAGGTTTGCTCTTAGGCAGCCTGAACATAAAAGGTGTCATTTTTTTCATAAAAAAAGTGAAGTTTGTAATTTAGAGATTAGATCCTCAGATATCTCTCTTCTTCACTCCAGAGACTCGACTTAACACACATCATATTCATAACTTGAAATTCAATGACGCTCCTTTACTTTCATACGTAACATACAATTGTCAATGGTAGTGGTGATAGTGGTGGCAGTGGTGATAGCGGTGGCAGTGGTGATAGTGGTGAAGGTGGTGTTGATGACTGTAGACAGCCTATGCTGTCTGCCAGCTGAGTTCATATTTCGTGCCATGCTCGTGCTACCACCTATATGCCCATACCCAGTTCAGAAATACCACGCTTACATCGCCCTCACTTCACGATCAGGCATCCTCCTACTCCTCTCTCCCTCGCTGGCATGGCCATGGGCACGAACACACTGCTTGTGTACCCACGAGTTCGCAAATAAAGAACCCTTCGAAGCCTTATCATTGCTCCCCCACTTGCAAGAATGACGTATCATTGCTCATTATATGACGACGGCAGCAGTGGAGGTGGTGGCAGTGGTGATGGTGGTAGCAGTGGTAAAGATGGCAGTGATAATGGAGGCAACAGTGGTGGAAGCGGTGGTTGTGGTGTCAGTGGTGATGGAAGTGGTGATGGTGGTGGCAGTGGTGATGGTGGTAGCAGTAGTGATGGTGGCAGCAATGGTGATAGTACTGGTAGTGGCAATAGTGGTGACAGTGATGAGAGTAGTGGCAGTGGTGATAGTGGTGAAAGTGGTGGCAGTGGTGACGGTGTGGTACTGGCGTATGCCCAGTTGGGCTCATATTTTGCATCACTATGGTACTGACACCTAGTGGCATAGGCCTACCTATCTCAGCCCGCACCACGCTCACCCTGTCTCACTCGGTCAACAAGGTCTACTCCGTCCCTCTCTCACGGGCATGGCCCTCCGGGACTGGGCAACTTAAACACACTGCTTATGTACCAAGAACCCAGTAAACCTACATGTAGCCTCCAAAGCCTTATCACAGTTCCTGGCTTGCACACCCACCAAATTAATTGCGATATTGGTGGCAAGCAGCGGTCACAGCAGTTGTGTTTTTCCGGAGGAACGAAGGAAGCCGAAGACGTTGTCTGCACTCCATTGCCCCATACAAGAGGCATCTGTCTCTCTGCGAGTTGTCCTGCAGTTGTGTTTCCAAGTTTCATCATTCAGACACAGGATCAGCAGGATCCAGGCCAAAATTTACTGAATTTTCGTCGAGAAATCTTTGTGGCATCACCTGGATCTTCACAGCATCCCACACTGTTCTTCAGTCACGTGTTCATCTTCACCTGTATATTTCTGTTATTCAGCTCAGCACGGTTATTTCAGCTAGTCAGAGGTGAGTTTGTGTGGTGCTCTGCATCAATTGTGGTTGATTCTCCACATGTGTGTGTGAGGAGGGTAAGCGTGGTGGTCCTGGCTCCACCATACACACATCGCCTCATTCACCCACGCTAATCTCACACCACCATACACCACTACACTTTCACATCTCTTCTGAATTCAGTATGAATTCTTTGCCAGAGCTATGTATCCGAGTGCCCGAGGTCACTCGAAGCCACGTGGATCATGAAGTCACGTGGATCTGTGAGCCACGTTGGCTTCCAAGAAAGATGTCCAAAGGAACATGCTGTTGTCTGCTGCCTGGCATCACCTTGTGATGTCACCAACACCACCGTATGTCCTCGGATCACGGTAAAACACTTACCTCTGCTGGGTGCGTGATTCTTGTAGGATTTGGTGGTCCTGTGGGTTAGAGCGTCATGTGGTTCTCGCTCATTATGAGGCGGGCCAAAACAACATGGGTTCCAATCCTTGGCTAGTCGCAGTGTTGTTATTGACTTCTCCGAGGCTATGGGTCCCACAATTTACACCAGAGGTGTATATATATATATATATATATATATATATATATATATATATATATATATATATATATATATGCAATAAGATCACAGTAAACAGGTGATTTCAGAATATGCAAAACAACCACTGTGAAAGAATAGAGAAATTCCAAGCGCTTGGAATTTCTCTATTCTTTCACAGTGGTTGTTTTGCATATATATATATATATATATATATATATATATATATATATATATATATATATATATATATATATATATATATATATATATATATATATATATATATTAAGCAAATATCGCAAACCAAGCGATACAAGAGGCAAAATAACCAAGTGGGGAGTAGAATGATAGCTCTAGGCCCTTCATGTTGAAATCAACACATCATCAGGAGCTTGCAAAAGCGCAGAAAAGAGGAGGGTTTCCACGCGAATACGTTCCCAGGGGACCGCGTTCAAGGGACCGCGTTCAATGGAGAGAGAGAGAGAGAGAGAGAGAGAGAGAGAGAGAGGTGCCTTCTCCTCTCTCCCTCTCACTCCAGTGAACGCGGTTCCCTGTGGACGTATTCGCGTGGAAACCCTCCTATTTTCTGCAATTTTGCAAGCTCCTGATGTGTTGATTGCAACACGAAAGGCCTAGAGCTATCATTCTACTCCTCCCGTGGTTGTTTTGCATATATATATATATATATATATATATATATATATATATATATATATATATATATATATATATATACATATATGTCGTGCCGAATATGTAAAACTGGTCAATTAGCAAGAACTCATTTCAAATTAAGTCCTTTCTAAAATTTTCTCTTATACGTTTAAATATATATTTTTTTCATTAATGTTGATGTAATAATTTATAATTTTGCACCAAAAGGAACTTAGAAAACTTACCTAACCTTATTATAACAAGATCAATTTATTTTAGCCTAACCCAACAAAATGTATTTTAAATACGTTTACAATAATTTAGTACTAAACAGACACAATCAAATATATTTTTTTCGTTAGGTTCAGAATATATGGCAAGATGAGCGTTGCTATTTAAGCCAAGATCGTAAGTTCTGCCTATTCGGCATGACATTATATATATATATATATATATATATATATAGTTTGATATATTCCCTAAAAATTTCTGTCCCTTCCACCCTCTGTTTCATATGTATGAATACAGTTACATATATTATGGCATCCAAATTTCTCTCGCCCCTTCCTTCTTATTTTCTCTGTCCTAGATACAATTTCACATTCCCTCAGTCTGGGAGGAAGATATCTTTATAAAAAATTCAGTTTCTCCTGTATACAGGACAGACTACCTTGAGATGGTAATTCCCAGTTGATAGTAACTTCATCTATGCTGGAACGAAACCTTTGAGGCTCTCGTATCTGATATAATGGAATAATTGATATCCTCACTGCCCTACTCAAGCCTCCCAGTTTAAGCTGACAGATTTCCCTACTATAACAACAAATGGTATAAAATGTGGACACAGTGAGAAAAAGATACCCAAATGTAGTATAATGCAATCCTTTATAGACAACGTTTCGCTCATACAGTGGGATTTATCAAACCACAAAGAGAGTATGTGCCTTTATTTAGGTGAGGAATGTTGAACTTGAGTTCTTAGGTAGACATATAAGTTGGACAAAGTAATGGGTAAGAAGAGGTTGGATTTGAGAAGATCCTAGCCAGCATGTGCCAGAAGGCCTGCTGCAGCCTTACTCCATGCTGTGACCTGTTGCTACGCTGGGTAACGATGAAGAGGTTTTCTGGTAAGATGCTCAGTTATGTTTCAGAAGTTGGTGCTCTGGTTAAAATTATTGGATATGAAGTACTATTAGTTGCGATACTCGAACTTTTGCATGGTTCCTGTGTGAAATATGATGACGGCATAGATCACATTGCCGAGTACACTCTTTGTCAAGCACCGTGGCGAGTTTCAGTGCAATCAGTCATTTACGTAGATTAGACGGGAATTTTCTGTCGTGCAGTTAGTGTATTGTTGCGATATTTTGTGTAACAGAATAGAATTTTTAAAAGAAAGAGCAGCATGTGTGTGAAATTCTATTTTAAGCTCTATAAAATGGTTAGTGAAACACACAATGCTTTAGCAGGTATATGGTGACAAAGTAATTGGTTGAACACAGTGTTTTCAATGGTTTTCTTGATTCAGAGCAGGACAAAGGTCAATTGAGGATGATGAACATTCTAGTCGTCCAATATCAAAATCAGATGCCAACAATGAAAAAGTGAGGTAGATTATTCACGAAGATCGTCCTCGGAGTATCCATGATACTGCAAATGCTGTGGGAATTTATGGGTTGTGTCAAAGCATTCTGACTGAAAATTTGAATAGGGGGTGAGTGGCTGCAAAATTTGTGCCCCATTTGCTGACTCAAGACCAGAAAGACCATAGTTTTGCCAAAAAAAAAAAAGAAATGGCAGTTGTCCCCCACCCTCCCTACTCTCCAGCTCTACCTCTGAATTTGCGTATCTGAATTTTTCTCCCCCCCCCCAAAAAAATAGCACTAAAGAGGTGGCAGACTCAAGTAGAATCACAGGCCACTCTATTCGCCGTTAGGAAAGAAAAGTTTCATGGCAGTCCAGGAATTTTTTGATAGTACATATGCTGATGAGTGATGACTCCAAGAATCCCGTGTGTCTGCGTGTATTTCTCCTTGGCGGTAATTAGTACATCTTTGCAATTAAACAGTGGGAGTTTCTTTGTAAAACACAAACTTTCTTGACGTCATTTGTTCTGCTGCGCACTGGTACACAAATGTGTGTTTGGAGGGCTATGGATGTTTCGCCCACGAATATTTATTACAGTCGCTGTAAGGGATTGTGTGTACCCCTGCAGAAGACTGAAACTGTTGATGTCTTTAACTGGTGATATCTTTGTAGCTGATGCAGTGGTAGTTACTAGGAATTAGGCATTAAGAGAATGTTGGACATATGTCTGGCAATAGAGTTGGTAGGGAAAACTACAGTAGTGCACAAACTGATCGGGACAGGAGTGAACTGTGTGATCATCTCATGATATGACTTGGTTTCTGGCATAACTAATGTAGTCTGGGTTCTTTTCTTTTGAGAAAAACTTGCTACTGACTTCTGACAGCCATCCAGCTGTGGTGACACCCTGCGACTCTTGTCAGTGCTACAAAAGCTGTTGTTTCGTAAGGCTATTCCTGCAAGTGTGCTCTGTAAGTGAATGTGGTTTATCCAAATTCTTCCTTTAAATTCTTGATCACTGCTGAAATTCATGCAGGATATTGCACCTAGGAAGCATGCAAGTAACAATTTAAGCTCTTAGAAAACATGCAAAGTCAACTGTTGGTCGGATTCTGAAGAGAGCTGATGACACTGGTGATTGTGGAGCGATACGTCGAGGAAGATGTGCAAGAAAACGCAAGACAACTCCTCACGATAACAAGGTTATCATAAGTAATAGCGTGAAGGATCCCATGAAAACCAGAATCGAGATAGAGAGATTTGGTTTCAGTTTACATAAATATCGAGTCTTAAACTGTTCAACAAAGGCTCCTTAAAGTTGGCAGAACTACCAAAAAAGTCGGTAAAGAAACAATTACTGGTTGTTGCTATGAAGGAAAAATGACTGCGGTGGGCACTCGATTATAAGGGACGACAGATGAATAAAGAAAAGTTATATTTTCAGATAAAGTGCATTTTGGGGTACATGAGTACAGACTAGTGTTAGTAAGATGGAGCAAAGGAATGGACACATGTAACAAGCACCAAAACTCCCACCTAAGAACACGCTTTGGGGTAGTTCTATTTAGCAACCATCACCCTCTTTTAACTATCCGAATAAAAATACAACAGCCTCAAAAACAATGGAATAATGAAAAATGAATAGAATGAAATGGTTTCTGTTACTGGTACAGAGATATAGTACTGAGTAAACACTAAACACAGCAGTACAATAATGTCAAATATGTATTATGATTCAATAAAAATATTTCTCTTCGTCACTGTAATTGTAAATCTGATGCTATACAGGGTGGACCAAAAGTAGGCTTGCACTTAGTAGGTATGCACTTAAAACAAATGCAGGGTGCGCCTACTTTTGGCCCACCCTGTATAATGAATTGCAGTAGGCTAGAAATGGTATGAAAATATTATGTAATCCAGAGAGTATTACACTATTATTGGAAACACATTTTCTTTTAATGCTTCTATTTACAACACAGCCAAAACAAGTACATTTTTGTACTACCTGATGTACTACACAGAATTACACATCAGTAATAAATAATTATTAGTCACTAAAGATCGAATGGCTTTACATCTCATGTTTTATTATTCCATAACTTTATAAAACACTACAGTAATGCAATGCATTGTATTGTTTTATAAATACAGTATACAACATTTATGGCATATATCTCACCTTATATTTATAAGCAGCCTCACAGTAGTCAATTTCATTTTCTACAATACTTAAACAGTATTCAACTGTCTTATTTCATGATCCAGTGTGAACTGAACGGATGAAGAATGATGCGGTGCCGTTATGAAGGCATGTTACAATGATGGGATGATTGTGGATGTTGGACCAATCATCCCGTATCACTGTAACATGCTGTCCTTCCACTTCAGAGACCAGTCCCACTTCACATTCCTTGTTCACCCCATTCAGTAAGTATCGACCAATGGCACGCCTTGTTGGGGGTTCATATGACTCCTTTAAACATTACAGCAAGTTTTATTTCTAATAATTTCGTTTCAGATTCAGTAAATTTATACATTAATCTGCCTATTTTCAGTACTAACGAACGTGAAGCAATAGAATGAACAAGATCAACCAGTCAATGAACTTGCACTTGTCTTGAACTTGACTTACAGGAGTGAGAGATATGGGAGGAAGTGTAAAATTAACCCAGTGAGGAGCAGGGGTGCGGTGGGGACAGTAAGGAAAAAACTATCACGGGCGGGATTTGAACCCGCGGTCAGAGAGTCTCAAAACTCCAGACCGTCGCGTTAGCCACCGTGGTATGGTTTGTTTGCAATCGTGTCATTACGGTTTCGTGAGTCACAGTAAGGGAACACTATCAACATCCGGGGTCCCAGATTATTCAACATCTAACCAGAAGATATCAGAAACACGGCTGGAACAAGTGTAGAAGCCTTCAAGAGGAAACTGGACAAGCATCTTCACAGGTGCCAGATCAACCAGGCTGTGATGGATATGTGGGGCAGCGGGCCTCCAGCAGCAACAGCCTGGTTGACCAGGCAAGCACCAGACAAGCCTGGCCCATGGCCGGGCTCAAAGAGTAGAGAAACTCTCGAAACTCTTCAAAGGTATATCAAAGGTTGGCTGGTGACACACTAGCTGTACTGAATACACTTATTTTATCATCTGCAACCTTCTCAAGGCTTCTCAAAGAAAACTCATTTGTTTTTGTTTTTTCAAGTGTTCTCTGAGTCATTAAATTTTTTAGCTGATTTATATCAATTCAATATCCGCACTTCTGAATATTATTTTCTTTGCCATCTTTTATTTCCTCAAACTTCTTCCAGCTCACAGCTTTACACCTGCTTTTACCTGTCATCATTATCGTGTATTGACACATTCACCACCAAAAATAAACTGCCTACCTGTTCCTTTCTGAATGCAGTTTTTATGTCATATTGATTTAACAAGTCTCAACACGAATGCCTTCGCTTTCGTGTAGCAGCATGTCTTAACACGCAATACGTATGTACACTGTACAATACGGTTATTATCATAGCAGGTTTCAGTCTGCAAGGATTCATTTAGAATCTTAACATTTTAATCTGACATATCCTAACATAATAAATTATTTATAAGGCAAAACATCAATACTGTTTTAAGAATCAGAGGCACATTAATATTGTTATAATCAAACACATGATATATAGTGGAAGTATTAGCAATACAGTACAATATTCAGTGTAGAAGGTATATGAAAGTACAATGAACAACTGTACACTGCACAATGTGCACAGTAAATTATTAAATAGATCAGACAGATATCAGTTAATTTATGTTGTTATATGAAGAATAATTCTGTCAGTATAATATATGAAAATATTAAAAAAATAAATATAATTTATTATAATAGCATTATACTAAGTCTGCATACGTTTTTATTTTTGTTCTAGAAATTCCGGGAGGATAGGGTTTAAAAAAAAAATTAACAACTCTGGCAACACATCGTAAATGTATAGTGTTGTCTGCAATGCCATTATATTTACTGAATATATAATAGTGACAAAAGCGTTTTCGTAAGGATTATAGACATTTAACAATAAAAATATTTACTGAGATCAAATAAATTATGACCTTACTCAAATATGCTGGAAGAACTGTATGAGTGGCATGGAATTAGACTAGAGGTGGTGAGGTTAGTGGCACTAGAAGTGTGACCCGGACTACATGACTCACGAAATCGTAATCACACGATTGCAAACGAACCATACCACGGGCAGGGTTAGAGTCATGTTGACGGCTTTGAGGGGACCTGAGCTAGAGCTCGTCACAGCCACGTTAGCTGGAGATTCGTCTGTAAAAACTTGCATTTGTGGTCACAGTGGTTCCTATGCTAACCTTCCTATGGTGTATAAATATACCTAGTTGAATGAATCTTATTGTGGCTAGCTGGTCCAGTGGCTAACGTGACGGTCTGGAGTTCTGAGACTCTTTGGTCGCGGGTTCTAACCCCGCCGTGGTATGTTTTTTTTTTTATGCTCCGGACACACAACATTAAGAAAAAGGCAAAAGAAGCATCTCGACTACTGGAAACGCTCCTAGTCCCTTGAACTATACTCATTGGAAGGAAAAACAAGAAAACTACATCAAAATCTATACCTGGAAAAATCTGAAGGTATTAGTCGCAAATCTTCACAATGAAAACACTCTATATGAAAGCAAAAGTTATACCAGATGGTGCAAAATGTCTCCAATAAAAACAGGTGAAACTGATTAATATATAAAGAGAGAACTCAATAAGGTTAAGGGGTCCAAGACTTTAATGCAATCCTTCATGCATAAGGAAATTACAAACACCCCTGGATGTCTTCAAGAGAGAACTTGACAACTTCCTCAAGTTACTGAGCAATAGACCTGTCATCTAAATTTAGGTTTTCGGCCGGCTGGCACCAACAGCCTTGTAGAACCGTTCAGAAGCAACTGGGTGGCTTTGTCTGTTATCGGACCGCGGTGAAGATGACGCCTGAAACTGTTGCCGAGTAATTTCAAGGTTGCCGATAATGTAGAGAGAAAGAGAGAGAATCCCTCTACCGAAAAAGACGAAGAATCATACAACTTCTCAAAGGCCACAGACTTTTTGGAAGACGAAATGCGACACTAGTCAGAGATGGAAAACACTTTGCTCAAACAGAATAAATCATACACAATCTGGAAGAGAGAGAACAAAACCCTAATGGAAATTGGAAGAAATGCAAAATCCAGGGCCGTTACTTAATGAAGATGGATCTTACACTGACGAAAACAAAGAAATGAATTATATAAAGTCACAATACGACTCTATACTCAGTTAACCTTTAACCAATCTTTAGACTGACAATTCAAATAACGTCTCGGTAATCTCTAACAGAACCGTAACTCACTTTAATTTCAACGAAGCTTAGTAACAAGTCGATGCATCGCCCAAGGCCCAGACTCATTAACTTTATGTTCATAAAAAAATTATAAGAAATCACTATAACATACCTTATACATGTTCTTCAGCAGTTACCCCTGATAAAGTCCCACTCCATAAAGGTAGCAGTAATGTAACTGCTTTATAAAAAAAATATTGTCCGGTACTGCTGACATTCCACATTAATAAAATCATTCAAAGCTCTAAGAAGAAATATTGCAATTACATGGATTTATAACGATTGCAGAACCCATGGCAATATAGGATTTGAGCAGTTCCCTCTTGACTCTCACAACTGCTGGACCGTTGTTACGACTTGGTCCTAGATACATGAAGACAATCATGATGCAACTATGATGTACTCGGACTTTGTGTTATAGTGCATAAAATATGGTCAGAAAGAACATACCAGATGAGCCCGGCCATGGGCAGGGCTCGTCTGGTGCTAGCCTGGTCAATCAGGCTGCTGCTGCTAATGGCCCGCTTCCCCACATCCACTATAGCCTGGTTGATCCGGCACCTGGTGAAGATACTTGTCCAGTTTTCTCCTGAAGACTTCTACACTTGTTCCAGCAATATTTCTGTTATCTTCTGTTATAATGTTCAATAATTTTTTTCCAAGACTTGGAGGGATTACATTGATAAACAGAAAAGCCATATTCTGACAACAGAAATTAAAAATAAACAAAATACATACGTCACTTGAAGAGCTAAACTTCAAAATCTCGAGCTGAAGTTGACAAACATCAACATCTTCCCATTTTGAGAAGTTAATCTGTTCTTATGAGAAGAGTTGATGCTTCCTCCAGTCTTGTCTTTTCAGTTGAAGAGGAGCGGTGAGTTTAGTTACTAGCTAAGTGTGCCAGAGATGGGAAAACTAACGTGTTTTTTCTCCAACACTATGGTGAATTTCCTTCCTTCGGCAATACTGTCATAGCCATATATTTGTCTATTCCTGTTTGTTTTTATGTTTGCTGGAATACAAATCCCAGTGCATTTGTTTTTCGATCCTTTTTTTTGTGATTTGGAAAAGGATCCCGAGGCAGATGTCTGTGACGTGTTTCGAATATTGGCTAACATTTCTTCATAACATTTATGAATATCAGACTCGACTTTTTTTTCATCAGACTTGTACTTTCGGTATTGTACTCCATTATAATAATAGAGTACAATACCGAAAGTACATCAGACATGTGCAACAGCTAGGTATCTATTTCCAAAACGTTTTGCCCACACAGTAGACTTCTTCAGTCAAATGAAAAGGGGACTAAATATGGAGATAACAGAAGCGGTGGAGAGGTGCCGATTATGCGATCATTTCAACAGCATTGAAGACGTAATTTTTGAGGTGGTCAGGCTAGGGACTGCCGCTTCATACTCTTGAATAATAATCAAGAACATGAAGTTAAATAATTTAATCCCTGTTTCCCAGGATACCCCTTCTGATACATTATTATTGAAGTTCCCCAACCCTGAGTTTCAATTTGTCTGCACTTCTATAAAGTCCCTTCATCTGTATTCCTTGGAACACAGACGATAAAGGCATATCATTATCTACAGCTGGAATATCTTGGAAAAACTGGTCCTAAAACCTGCATACTAAAAATCACACCGTATGAACGCAAGAGACTCGGAAGACGGCGCCTCCAAGAAAAAGTATGGACGCGACATGTATATTAACACAGAACTCAGTAAGAGTCAAAGGTTCCTAACTTTGCATCGCTCTCCCTTCGTCCATAAAGAACATTACTAACAAACCTCTGGATGTCTTCAGGGATTGTGTCTTAATTAGGAAAATTTAAATAATTCTCGGATTTCAATGATTTTTTAATTGTAAGTTAAGGCGGTTCTCGGAAGTCTATATTAGAAGTTCCATAAGTCTGGCTTTTTTTAGGCAAGAGAAAAAAAAAAATAAATTTTGGTATGGCAACACTTTAGTACCTTTTTTTTTTTTGCTAAATTGGTAATATTTAAAATGTTGTGGATGACTTTACATTAGCAAGCAAAGACTAAATGAAATGAATGACATGTTAATATATTAAAATAAATGACATGTTAATATACTGTACGCAACAAAATTTTGAGGGGGATGGGTGGGAAACAAAAACAAATGGTAAAGTCTTTTACAAATTCCCAGCAGTGGTTTGTAACACCATGAATCGTGAATGTGTGTAAAACTCATAACAATGTATTCGTAAATAATCAAGAGTTACTAAAAGGAGAATAACTTACCTTTGAGAACAACAAGACGACAAAATGCAATTGATGGCATGATACGCCATTATTGACCCTCCAACAATACTGATATAGTCTACCAAGTACAAGTATCAAACATAATACACCAGAAGACCAAGAGTCCAGCAGAAAAACAACCAAAAAAAAACACGAAATTGGGATCAAATCAGAGCGGCATCATGATTCCTTTGTAATTCTATTGGTAACTGGTTCCACATCATCCTCACTCTCTCGCCTCTATCAGCGGGAGGTGATATGCGGTGCCATGTTGAGACGTCATGCTGTGTATTTTCCAAAAATTTAAATATATTCGAAAAACGTGAAATACAATTATTTCCCAGTAAAAGTAAGCTTTAGGTAGAGGTGTGTGAATTTATGTTGTTCAATATATTTATAGATGGAGTTGTAAGAGAAGTGAATGCCCGAATGTTGGCAAGAATCTAACACAAAGTGGGAGTTGTCACAGTTGCTCACTGCTGTTGACACTGTGCTTTTGGGAGATTCTGAAGATAAGTTGCAGAGGTTGGTGGATGAGTTCGGTAGGGTGTGTTAAAGAAGGAAATTAAAAGTGAATATAGGAGTCAGGTGATGAGGATAAAAAAAATTGGCAACGAAAGACTTGATAACAGATTGGAGGGAGAGGGTATGGAGGAGGTGAATGTATTTAGATATCTGGGAGTGGACGTGTCAGCAGATGGGTCTATGAAAGATGAGGTGAATCATAGAACTGACTAGGAAAAAAAGGTGAGTAGTGCACTGAGGAGTCTGTGGAGACAAAGAACATATTCATGGAAGCAAAGAGGGGAATGTATGAGAGTACAGTTATACCAACGCTCTTATATGGGTGTGAAGCATGGTGGTGAATGTTGCAATAAGGAGAAGGCTGGAGACAGTGGAGATGTCGTGTCCGAGGGCAATGTGTAGTGTGCATATAATGCAGAGAATCTATCCATAGTTTGAAAATTAGGAGGTGCTGAATTACCAAGACTATTATCCAGAGAGCTGAGGAGGAGCTGTTGAGGTGGTTTGGACACAGAGGATGGAACGAAACAGAATGACTTCGAGTGTATAAATCTGTAGTGGAGGGAAGACGTGGTAGGAGTCGGCCTAGGAGCGGTTGGAGGGAGGGGGGTAAAGGTGGTTTTATGTGCGAGGGGTTTGGACTTCGAGGAAGCATGCATGAGCGTGATAGATAGGAGTGAATGGAGACAAATGGTTTTTAGGACTTGACGTGCTGTTGGAGTGTGAGCAAGGTAACATTTAAGGGAATTAGGGAAACCGGCATGCCGGACTTGAGTCCTGGAGATGGGAGGTACAGTGTCTGCACTCTGAAGGAGGGGTGTTAATGTTGCAGTTTTATAACTGTAGTGTAAGCACACCTCTGGCAAGACAGTGGTGGAGTGAATGATGAAAGATTTTCTTTTTCGGGCCATCCTGCCTTGGTGGGAAACGGCCGATGGGTTAATAAAAAAAAATATACCAAAACACATCATTGTGAAGACATCATCGTAAATATTAAAATAACGATAAAACTCCTTACAAATATCGTAGCAATAAACTAAAAATCACACCTAAATGTTGCCAGAATTATGCACTATTTTTCAGTAAGAAAAAATTATAAAAATGTTACATATTTTTTTCACAGTTATTACTAATTATGGCACTTGACAAGTTCCTCTAATAAGATCCTGATCAGCCGGGCTGTGGTTCATATGCTGATACTGGGCCGGGGTCACTGACCCTTGAAAATATCCCTCAAGTATTCTTCAGGGCTGAAGAAATCTACTTTATGAAATGAATTGTTTTGGAGATAAAGATACCTGACTGATGCTCACGTGTCTTATTTTGTTGCTGCTTGATGCTGCTAGTGAACCAGTTGCTACACTCGAAGTTCTCGAGCTGCTGCATTCTCTTCCGATTATCTTTCAGTTCATTCTAAATATTCTCAAGGCTTGTTTTACATGTCTCAGTCGCTGCATTGACACTGGAAACGTTATTCTTATATCGAGGATCTATAAATGTGCTTAGTATCGTGTTGTAATCAGTCGTGTAACTCTCGACTATAATTAACACTGGTATTTTGAGAGTTGATAGCGTCCTCACCCTGAAAATATTGGATTACTCAACGCTCTGATGAAACGTTATAAATATTGTACTTGAGCAAGTATTTCTGAGTCCAGACCATTTCTTTCATTAAGATGTATAGCTGTTTCGTAAAATATTTTAAACAAAGAATATAACTCAGAAATAAGATTCCACTTATTTCCATCAGGTGATGGTAGGTGTGTGTCATCTTAGTGATCTAAGGGTAGGAACATTCGATGTAAACTTGTGCTTCGCTGGTTCATTTTGTTCTAGCAGTCTCTAGTTTACACAAATAACCCACACATAGGAGAGAGGAGCTGACGACGACGTTTCGGTCCGGTAACTGAGGTCGCTGACTATTTGCCTACAGTCAGTAATGTATTTTATTTCACTCTGCTCCAGAATACAATCATGGATAATCACGTGAAGTGTACGTGATGTGTTCGTGTGTGTGAATGTAAGTATCTTTCACAATGTTAATTTTATTAATTGTAATCACGTGTAATATTAAAAGTATCGGTTGGTATACGCCATTTTTTTCACCGATAACGATGGCGAAACCATAAAAATAGTCGATACCCACCGATGCCGATACCAGTACCAATATTTTACACATCCTTAATATGTATATAAACCAAGCATGTAGCAAATGTTGTAATGGTATAGGAAATCGAAAGGGGCAGTTCAGACCAGGCCACCTGGCTGATGGCTTGATCAGCAAGGCTGCAGGTGCTAGTGGCACACTGTACAGCGTAGGGACCAGAGATCAACTGATCAGTAACTAACACTTATCTACTTCCATGTTGAAGACAGTTACAGACCATACCACGGGCGGGGCTTGAATCCCCGGTTAGAGTGTCGTAAAACTCCAGACCGTCACGTTAGCCACTGGGCCAGGTAGCTACAATAAAATTCATCCAACTAGGTATATTTATACACCATAGGAAGGTTAGCATAGGCACCACTGTTACCACAAATGCAAGTTTTTACAAAGGAATCTCCCGCTACGTGGTCGATATGGTACGCTTTGTTTGCAATCGTGTCATATCGTGTCATTACGATTTCGTGAGTCACAGTTACAGACCTGTTAATTTTCCCTTCTGTATGAAAGCAGTGTGTCGAATATTCAATCTTCCTTTATATGAGGTGATATCAAAAAGTTTCAAAGCTGCTGCGAAAAAAATATATAGACTTACGTAATCGCCTAGTTTAAGTTGTCCTCCAGATACATACTGATCCCAGCGCCTCTCTCACTTCTCGAGACATTTCTGGAATTCTTCTTTCCTAACGGCGTCTAGCACGGCCTGTGATTCTACATGAATCTCCTCTACGTCGTTAACACGCCGCCCCTTGAGTGATTTTTTTTTTTTGTAGGAAGAGAAAGTAGTCACAGGGAGCTAGATCTGGGGAGTAGGTAGTGTGCTGGGACGACTGTCATGTTTTTTGGCCAGAAAAACGATGGTCTTTCTGGTCTTGATTCAGCAAACGAGGCACAGATTTTGGGAAAGTGGGGAGATGGATCTTCAACTTCCTAACAAATCGAACACAAAGAGTAGTGGTCAACAGAGTTAAATCGGAGGCTGCCATAGTGAAGAGCTCTGTTCCACAAGGCACAGTACTCGCCCCCATCTTATTCCTTATCCTCATATCAGACATAAACAGAGATATACACCACAGCACCGTATCATCCTTTGCGGATGATACTAGGATCTGCATGAGGCTGTCATCTGCTGAGGACGCGGTTAACCTCCAAGAAGATATAAACAAAGTTTTCCAGAGGGCAACGGTAAACAATATGATGTTCAATGAGGATAAATTCCAACTACTCCGTTATGGAAAACTGGAGGAGATAATAACTAGAACAGAGTATACTACTGACTCTGGCCATACAATAGAGCGGAAAAATAATGTAAGGGACCTGGGAGTAGTAATGTCTGAGGATCTCACTTTCAAGGATCACAACAGTGCCACGATCGCACGTGCAAAGAAAATGATAGGATGGATAATGAGAACTTTCAAAACGAGAGATGCCAAGCCCATGATGATCCTTTTCAAATCACTTGTTCTCTCTAGGCTGGAATACTGCTGTACATTAACATCTCCATACAAAGCAGGTGAAATCGCAGATCTAGAGAGTGTACAGAGATCCTTTACTGCACGTATAAGTTCTGTCAAGCACCTTAACTACTGGGAACGCTTGGAAGCACTTGACTTGTACTCGTTGGAACGCAGGAGGGAGAGATATATCATTATCTACACTTGGAAAATCTTGGAAGGAATGGTCCCAAATCTGCACACAGAAATCACTCCCTACGAAAGTAAAAGACTGGGCAGGCGATGCAAAATGCCGCCAATAAAAAGTAGGGGCGCCATTGGTACACTAAGAGAAAACACCATAAGTGTCCGGGGCCCAAAACTGTTCAACAGCCTCCCATCAAGCATTAGGGGAATTGCCAATAAACCCCTGGCTGCCTTCAAGAGAGAGCTGGACAGATACCTAAAGTCAGTGCCGGATCAGCCGGGCTGTGGCTCGTACGTCGGACTGCGTGCGGCCAGCAGTAACAGCCTAGTTGATCAGGTGAAAAAGGACAGCAGGTGTAAGGAAACCTGCCCATAGTTTCACTCGTGCCGAGATCGATCCACAGACCCTCAGTATGTGAGCTGAGGACGCTATCAATCAAGTCACGAGCACCCCGGGAAGCACGCGAAAATTCGAGTAGGGGATGATTTTCATAGCACATCGTACTTATCGAGTTTCTCTTAATGTACTCGTTCAACCCCTGATTTTCATTTAAATTAATTTGCGCTCTCTGCCGAGACTCTTGCACCCAGAGACTCTTGCACCCAGAGACTCTTGCACCCAGAGACACTTGCACCCAGAGACTCTTGCACCCAGAGACTCTTGCACCCAGAGACTCTTGCACCCATAGACTCTTGCACCCATAGACTCTTGCTCCCAGAGACTCTTGCTCCCAGAGACTCTTGCTCCCAGAGACTCTTGCTCCCAGAGACTCTTGCTCCCAGAGACTCTTGCTCCCAGAGACTCTTGCTCCCAGAGACTCTTGCACCTACAGAGTCTTGCTCCCAGAGACTCTTGCTCCCAGAGGCTCTTGCTCCCAGAGACTCTTGCTCCCAGAGACTCTTGCTCCCAGAGACTCTTGCACCCAGAGACTCTTGCTCCCAGAGACTCTTGCTCCCAGAGACTCTTGCTTCCAGAGACTCTTGCTCCCAGAGACTCTTGCTCCCAGAGACTCTTGCACCCAGAGACTCTTGCACCCAGAGAGTCTTGCTCCCAGAGACTCTTGCGCCCAGAGACTCTTGCACCCAGAGACTCTCGCGCCCAGAGACTCTTGCGCCCAGAGACTCTTGCGCCCAGAGACTCTTGCTCCCAGAGACTCTTGCTCCCAGAGACTCTTGCTCCCAGCTCCCAGAGACTCTTGCTCCCAGAAACTCTTGCTCCCAGAGACTCTTGCTCCCAGAGACTCTTGCTCCCAGAGACTCTTGCTCCCAGAGACTCTTGCTCCCAGAGACTCTTGCTCCCAGAGACTCTTGCTCCCAGAGACTCTTGCTCCCAGAGACTCTTGCTCCCAGAGACTCTTGCACCCAGAGACTCTTGCTCCCAGAGACTCTTGCTCCCAGAGACTCTTGCTCCCAGAGACTCTTGCTCCCAGAGACTCTTGCTCCCAGAGACTCTTGCTCCCAGAGACTCTTGCTCCCAGAGACTCTTGCTCCCAGAGACTCTTGCTCCCAGAGACTCTTGCTCCCAGAGACTCTTGCTCCCAGAGACTCTTGCACCCAGAGACTCTCGCGCCCAGAGACTCTTGCTCCCAGAGACTCTTGCTCCCAGAGACTCTTGCTCCCAGAGACTCTTGCTCCCAGAGACTCTTGCTCCCAGAGACTCTTGCTCCCAGCTCCCAGAGACTCTTGCTCCCAGAAACTCTTGCTCCCAGAGACTCTTGCTCCCAGAGACTCTTGCTCCCAGAGACTCTTGCTCTCGGCTTAGAGAAATTTACGTGTGCAGATTAGTGATCAATCTTCCACAAACTTTTCTGTGTAAATAATAATACATCTTGCTTGCCTACGTTCCAAGAAGTGCAACTAAAGGGGCTTCATAATGTAACTTCAAAAGCAATTGAACTACTGTGTAATAATTCTGACACCAACACTATAACAAGGTGATAATTCTGACACCAAGTTAACAAGGTGGTAATTCTGACGCAAACACTGCAACAAAGTGATCACTCTGACACCAATATGGCAATAAGGTTATCATTCTGACACAGACATGGCAGGAAGGTGGCTATTCCGACACTACCAAAGGTAACAGGGTGGTAATTATAACACCAACAAGGTAGCAAGGTGGTAATTATGGCACGAACAAGTTAGGAAGGTAGTAATTATGGCACCAACAAGGTAGCAAGATTGTAATTATGACACGAACTCGATAGGTAGCAAGGTGTAACTAATTAATTATGCCTGGAACACGGTAGGTAGCAAGGTGTCACTGGTTAATTACTAGCCAGGTGCCTGAGCGGCTCTACAACTGCCTAGGGTAATCAACAGCGACACAACCATCGACTTTAATCAATCATTAATTAAACAAGAAATAATACCACTGAGAATATTTTTTTTAATTTTCTAGAATTCTTATTATTTTTCTATGTTCTTTTCATTCTGATAGCTTGATTTTTTTTAATTATGTGCTTTATTCCCTCGTCCTTTATCATCCATTTCTCTGAGGACAAGTTAATGGCACACTGCCCAGGCATCAACCCCAAAACACAGATGATTTTAAACTGCTCATTAGCCAGAAAGGAAAGCCAGAGTGATGCTTACATTCTCCGCGAACCATTCTGAAGATGTGTTCTTCTCATTCTTTATCCACCCATCAGATGAGAAACAACAGCATTGTCACTCCCCATCCACCCATCAGATGAGAAACAACAGCATTGTCACTCCCCATCCATCCATCAGATGAGAAACAACAGCATTGTCACTCCCCATCCATCCATCAGATGAGAAACAACAGCATTGTCACTCCCCATCCATCCATCAGATGAGAAACAACAGCATTGTCACTCCCCATCCATCCATCAGATGAGAAACAACAGCATTGTCACTCCCCATCCACCCATCAGATGAGAAACAACAGCATTGTCACTCCCCATCCATCCATCAGATGAGAAACAACAGCATTGTCACTCCCCATCCACCCATCAGATGAGAAACAACAGCATTGTCACTCCCCATCCATCCACTCCCCATCCATCCATCAGATGAGAAACAACAGCATTGTCACTCCCCATCCACCCATCAGATGAGAAACAACAGCATTGTCACTCCCCATCCAACCATCAGATGAGAAACAACAGCATTGTCACTCCCCATCCATCCATCAGATGAGAAACAACAGCATTGTCACTCCCCATCCACCCATCAGATGAGAAACAACAGCATTGTCACTCCCCATCCATCCATCAGATGAGAAACAACAGCATTGTCACTCCCCATCCATCCATCAGATGAGAAACAACAGCATTGTCACTCCCCATCCATCCATCAGATGAGAAACAACAGCATTGTCACTCCCCATCCATCCATCAGATGAGAAACAACAGCATTGTCACTCCCCATCCACCCATCAGATGAGAAACAATTACGCTCTCACTCTCCTTCTTCCAATCAGATGATTAACAGTCACATTTTCACTCTTCCTCTTCCAATCAGATGATTAAGTCACATTTTCACTCTTCCTCTTCCAATCAGATGATTAACAGTGATGCTTCCACTCTTCCAATCAAATGATTAACTTACGTTTTCACTCTCCCTCCTCCAATCAGATGATTAATAGCGACGTTTCCACTCATCCTCTTCCAATCAGATGATTAACAGCGACGTTTCCACTCATCCTCTTCCACTCAGATGATTAACAGCGACGTTTCCACTCAGCTTCCACCAAACAGAGAAGTGGCGTGATAATAGTCATCAGGTGCCGACGCACCACATAATAAATGTGAGTGAAGTTATGAGCCGAGATAACGAGTGAGACAATGAAGCACAGTGGAAATATGAGTGAGGAAGAATGAGAGCGAGTGAGTGAGCCAGAGTGAATAAGTGAGCTAGAGTTAAGGAACTAGCCAGAGTGAATGGGGGTGTATGAGTAAATAAGATACGAAGTTGGAAGAGTAAAGGAAGATAAGCGACAGAAATCGGGAGATTGAAGGTGGGAGAGTGAAGGTGGGAGAGTGAAGGAAGGTGGGAGAGTGAAGGTGGAGGAGTGAAGGAAGGTGGGAGAGCGAAGGAAGGTGGGAGAGTGAAGGTGGAGGAGTGAAGGAAGGTGGGAGAGTGAAGGTGGAGGAGTGAAGAAAGGTGGGAGAGTGAAGGTGGGAGAGTGAAGGTGGAGGAGTGAAGGAAGGTGGGAGAGTGAAGGTGGGAGAGTGAAGGAAGGTGGGAGAGTGAAGGTGGGAGAGTGAAGGAAGGTGGGAGAGTGAAGGTGGGAGAGTGAAGGAAGGTGGGAGAGTGAAGGAAGGTGGGAGAGTGAAGGTGGGAGAGTGAAGGAAGGTGGGAGAGTGAAGGTGGGAGAGTGAAGGAAGGTGGGAGAGTGAAGGAAGGTGGGAGAGTGAAGGAAGGTGGGAGAGTGAAGGAAGGTGGGAGAGTGAAGGAAGGTGGGAGAGTGAAGGTGGAGGAGTGAAGGAAGATGGGAGGGTGAAGGAAGGTGGGAGAGCGAAGGAAGGTAGGATAGTGAAGGAAGATGGGAGAGCGAAGGAATGTGGGAGTGAAGGAAGTGGTAGAGTGAAGGGAGGTTGGGAGAGTGATAGAAGGTGAGAGAGGAAATGATGCTGGAGAGAGAGAGAGAGAGAGAGAGAGAGAGAGAGAGAGAGAGAGAGATAGTTATTGTTTTCATTACATACGGTAGCTGTCATTTTTCTGGCCTTTTAGCATTTGCATTATTGTGTTTTCTAAATGTTGCGTCATCACGCCTTAATGTGTTTTTTAAATAATGCGTCATCACGCATTTTGTAAATGTCGTCATACCTTAATATGTTCTCCAAGAGATGCATCACACATCACTGTTCTCGAAATGCGTCACCACACATTATGTCCTGTAAATGATACATCAAGACACATCATCCCCAAATTTTTATGAGATGGCATTTTTACATTATGTATCCAGTTCTCGTTTTAAGTTCTTCATTTTTTTTTCATATCAAAGTTGCTATAGTGAACGTTGCATCTATTTATTGACTATATCTCCATAGAACACTAGGTCATCTTATTAACCCCAGTATAGAATCTAGACTATTTCTGTTTTTTTGTTATAGAGTATTGTAGTTTAGTCATCCCTTAAAAATTAGGTGACTTCTCAACGTCACCGCGGCCCGATCTGAGACCAGACCTCACAGTGGATCAGGGTGTGATCAACCAGGCTGTTACTGCTGGCTGCATGCAAACTGACGTACTAACCACAGCTCGGCTGGTCAGGTACTGACTTTAGGTGCCTGTCCAGCGCCTTCCTGAAGACAGCCAGGGATCTATTTGTAATTCCCCTTATGTATGCTGGGAGGCAGTAGAAAAGTATTGGGCCCCTGACACTTATTGTGTTGTCTCTCAGTGTACTCGTGGCGCCCTTGCTTTTTATTGGGGGAATGTTGCATCTCCTGTCGAGTCTTTTCCTTTCATAGGGAATGATTTTCGTGTGCAAGTTTGGTACCAATTCTTCTAAGATTTTCTAAGTGTATATTATCATGTATCTTTCTCGTCTGCGTTCAGAGGAATACAAATAATGGGACGTCAACCGTTCCCAGAAATTTACGTGGTTTGTCGTACTTGTGTGTGCCGTGGAAGTTCTTTGTACACTCTCCAGGTCAGCAATTTCGCCTGCCTTATAGGGGGCAGATAGTGTGTAGCAGTTTTCCAGCCTAGAGAGAACAAACTATTTGAAGAGAATCATCATGGGCTTGGCGTCCCTAGTTTTGAAGGTTCTCCTTATCCATCCTATCATTTTTCTAGAAGATGCGGTAGATACAGTGTTGTGGTCTTTAAAGGCGAGATCCTCTGACATCACTCCCAGGTCCTTCACATTACTTTTTCGCTTTATTGTATGGATTGTATAATTAGAATTTGTCGTATACCCTGATACAGTTTTAATTTCCTCAAGTTTTCCATATCTGAGTAGTTGAAATTTCTATTCACTGAACTTCATATTGTTTTGAGTGGCCGATTTGAAGATTTGGTTGATGTCCGCTTGGAGTCTTGCGGTGTCTTCCATGGAGGTCACTGTCATGGCAATTCGGATGTCATCTGCAAAGGAAAACATGGAGCTATGGCTTACATCTAGTATGTCAGATATGAGGATGAAGAATAGGATGGGAGCGAGTACTGTGCCTTGTGGAACAGAGCTCTTCACTGTAGCTGCCTCAGACTTTACTCTGTTTACTATTACTCTTTGTGTTGTTTGTTAGGAAATTATAGATCTGTCAACTTTTCCTGGTTTGTCCTTTATCACCCATTTTGTGCGCTATACACCGTAGTCGCACTTGACGAAGGCTTTTGCAAAGTCTGTGTATACATCTTCATTTTGTTTATCCTCTACAGCATCCAGGACCTTGTCATAGTGGTCCAGTAGCTGGGACAGGCAGGAGCAACCTGCTGTAAACCCGTGTTGCCCTGGGTTGTGTAACTGATGCGTATCTAGGTGGTTGGCGATCTTGCTTCTTAGAACCCTTTCAAAGATTTTTATATGGGATGTTAGTGCTATCGGTCTGTAGTTCTTTGCAATTGCTTTACTGCCGCCTTTGAAGAGTGGCGCTATGTCTGTTGTTGTTAGTGAGTGTGGGATGACCCCTGTGTCCACGCTCCCTCTCCATAGAATGCTGAAGGCACGTGACAGGGGCTTCTTGTAGTTCTTGATGAACACTGATTGCCACGAGTCTGGGCCTGGAGTAGAGTGCATGGGTATGTCATTTATTGCCTTTTCAGAGTCTTGTGGTGCTAGGATAATATCACAGATTTTTGAGATGACCAAATTTTGGGTCTCAAAGAATTCATTTAGATTTTCGACCCTTAGTCTGGGTAACGACTCCCTGAAAAACTGAGTCGTATTGGGACTTCAGTATCACACTCATGTCTTTGTTGTCATCTGTGTAGGTCCCATCTCGCCTAAGTAGGGGCCCAATACCGAATGTTCTTTCACCCTTAAATATATGTATGTACTCACCTATTTGTGGTTGCAAGGGTCGAGACACAGCTCCTGGTCCCGCCTCTTCACTGATCGCTACTAGGTCCTCTCTCTCTCCCTGCTGTGTGTCTGAGAGCCTGGTCAACTGATCAGTTAATAGGCAGGCCTACTGTAGAATCTTTATTATGTGAAGTACTAAATCCTTAAGGATCAAGGTCCACCGACATTTGATCTAAGGTACAATATACATTGTCTCTAAACAGCTCTCAAATATGCTTGACTGATCATTTACATGTTACCGCAAACAGAACTTATACCGGAACAACGATACGATCTGTTAAGATCGATGGGCTACTAGATTACCTATGGACGACTTTCAGTGTTGATAGAGTACGGTGTGTGTTTCCTTACAGAATTTATTGTAGAAACGTGCAGATAGCGCAACCTGGAATGATCCTTCGTTCTGTTCAATGGTACCACTGGACCCAAACTCTTCCATCTATTTCTGTCTTTTCAGGTCTATCTCCGTCTCAGTTCGTAAAATGGTCAAATTTGTCTCTGATTTACACAGGCATTATGAGGGCTGTACATGAATGGCATACAATACCAGCAAGACGAAACTTAGACATGTGCAACATCTGGTTATCTTTATTGTAGACGTTTCGCCATCCAGTGGCTTTATCAATACAAATTCAAGGACATGACTGGAAGACAGAAGAACTATATACAAAATGTAAGGTAATCAGTCCATTAGACTTGTCGCAACTGTATACCATTCGTGTACAATTTGTCAGGCACCGCAACATTATGGAATCTTGGTTCAGAGGACATCGACATAACGTTCCTCACGGCTACTACTACTACTACTACTATCACTAACCCATCCCTTGGGCATGACCTACTTCCACTGGCGAATCCCGCCTACCAGTGACTATGACCTCGTCTGCTACCCTTCCCTTTCCACCTGTCGCCAGTATATAAGCGCCAGCTTTCTTGCCTGTACTCCATAAGCTTCATGACTATGGTGTTCTTCACACAAACTACAAGGCTGAGGGACTGATTACCTCATCTTTTGCATATAGTCATGTCCTTGAATTTGTATTCATAAGCCACTGGATGGCGAAACGTCTTCAATAAAGATACCCAGATGTTGCACGTGTCTAATTTTCAATATGAGGGTTGTTTATCCTAGAAGTAAATTTGCGTTCCGAGATTCTTGTAAAGCGTTAACGATAACGACATCGTCTTTACAACTCTACTGCTTCTGCGCACTCTTCAGTACAAGACGGAAGAAGCCAACTCTATAGGCGAAACGTTTCAGAATAGATACCTAACTGTTGCACGTGGTATTGTATACCATTTTAACATTCACACAGCATATTGTAGATGCCAACTGCGTTGGCAATAGGTAGGTATGAGTTAGGTCTAATACTGTATCTGATCGTTCTCTAAGAGACAGTTCTTGTGCCGGAGTAGACTAACACAGTGGGGAGTGGAGGGAAGCAAAGATTTCAGTGGTTAGACCACTACGAAGAAGAATGTTTCTCAAAATTAAAGTCAGTACAAGGAATGGAAAAAAAGGTATCGTGTGCCCGATGATGACAATGAGAAGTAAAATGAAACAAGGAAATTACTGTTAAATATTCCGATGACTCATGGGAGGAAGCTTATGATGACTCCTCTTGTAGTTTTGACGTTATTTCATAAGAACATCGACAAGGGGAAGGGAATCATCTTTTATTTCTTCTCTGTTAAGATTTCCTTGAAGAGTGAGTAGGCTGTGACTCTGGGAAGCTGGAGATTCGTCTGTAAAAACTTGCATTTGTGGTCACAGTGGTGTCTATGCTAGCCTTCCTATGGTGTACAAATATATCTAGTTGGATGAATCTTATTGTGGCTAGCTGGTCCAGTGGCTAACGCGACGGTCTGTAGTTCTGAGACTCTCTGATCGCGGGCTCTATCCCCGCCCGTGGTATGGTTTGTTTGCAATCGTGTCATTACGATTTCGTGAGTCAAGATATCGTTACACACTAAACTAAGTGGTGTTGGATGTCCTCAAGACCAGGAGGCCTGGTCACAGACCGGGCCGCAGGGGCGCTGACCCCCGGAACTCTCTCCAGGTAAGATAAACCGTGCACTAGGTGGCAAGAATTATACTGACCCCATGGCCATACCTTATTTACGTTGCAAAGCAAAGCACTACCTACTTAACAACACAGGAATCATCTGACCTCATTGTCTACCTGTCCTCATCTCAAATATGTCATTTTTCAGGTCACTATGTGTCACTCACACGTTATTCTCCCCCTGTTTACACTGTCATTTTAATCTCCGTGTGTTAGAAGTGATCAAGATCCCAGGACCGAATAGCTTTCCAATATGTTCTATTGTTCGTTCACGTGTCATCAAAGACCAATTTATACTTTATATCACCTGTTCCTTGGTGTAAATATTCTTATCTTTGACGTGTGTATGAGGAATATAGATATGATGAATGCAGTTATGATGAGTAAGTACGATGAGTATAGGAATGCTGGGTATGAAAAGTGTTGGTATAATTACCTTGAGACAACCATGAGACTATTTCGGGGGCAACCGCCCCCAAGGCCCTATCCCAGACCAGGTTTCCCGGTTGATAACTTGACTGACCAAGCTGTTAGTGCCAGCCGCATGCAGTCCAATGCATGTAAAACAATCCAGCTAATTAAGAACTGATCAAGTTCCTACTTGAAGATAGCCAGAAGCCTGTTGGCAATTTCCCTGTGGCACGAAGGATGTTAATTAGTCCAGGTCTCCTTACTGAGTTCTGACGCCCTAGTGTATTCATGGTGCCTCTACTTTTCACTGGAAGTATTTTGCACCATCTCTTGCATTCAAATGCAGTGATAACAGTGTACTCATTTTTGACCAGTCTCTCCAGGATTTTCGAAGTGTATATAATGATGTATCTTTCACGCATCCGTTTCAAGGAGTACAGTTCAAGGAACTTCAAGAATTTCAGTAGTTCAGATGCTTGACTGAATTTATGCGAGATATGTATTTTGCAGCTCTGTAAGCACCCCTTAAGGGGGCCATTAATATACAGCAATATTCTAGCTCAGAGAGAGCAAATGACTTGTAGAGAATTATCATTTGCTCAGGATCTCTTATTTTGAATGTTTTAGTCATCCAGTCTTTCATTTTCTTTAGGGATGCGATAGACACCTTGTTTTTATCCTTGAATATGAGATCCTGTGAAACTCACTTTCATCTCTCTCACACTGATCATCATCTTCTTGTTTATGGCAAAACAGAAGACCTGGTTTATATCTGCTTGAAGGCTCGCTGCTTCCTCGATGGATGCAAGATGTTACGGTTTTATGATTTATGTCCATGTCTATGTCGGATATTAGAATGAGAAACAGAAGTGAGACGAATACCTCACCTTGAGGAACAGAGCTTTTCAGCCTCCGACTTAGCTCTGTGTACTATTACTCACTGGGTTCTATTAAGTTAAAAATACGTCTCACTTTTCTAGTTATGTCTTTGGCATTCACTTTGTGCACTATAACATCATGTAGTACCTGTTGAAGGCTTTAGCAAAGTCAACGTACACTACATCCGTATTAAGCTTGTCTTCCACTGCATCTAAGATCATATCATAATATTCTAGCAGTTGTGAACAGCAAGAGAGGTCTGCCGTAAAGCCATGCTGCCCTGGGTTGAGCAATTGTTATGAGTCAACATGGCTGACAACTTTGCTTTAAGACCAATTCAAATATTTTCATGTGTTACATTGGTGTTATTATTTTATGCTTTCATGCGATTACTTTATTGGCAACTACTTGGAGTGGAGCAATATCGGTGGTTTAAAATAACTGCGATTGAACGTGTCCAGGCCTGTTAGGCAAGATATAGTGATTTCTTGCAGTTTTGAAAATTAAGACTTTCCATGAATCTGGGTTTGCAGCAGAATGCATAAACATGCTGTCAAAGGCTAATTCACAGTGAAGTGAGGGATAGGGTTATGTTGGAAATTGTGGAGAATTCGGCTGCATTATGAATCTCGTTTATGAAAAGCTTATTTGAGTCGTCAATGTATTGACTGATTAATGGCTCACTGAATACAGGTGACAATAATATTTCACGACACAAGTGCAACATCTGGGTATCTTTACTGTAGATGTTTTGCCATCCAGTGACTTTATCAATACAAATTCTAGGACATAATTTGAACACAGTAGAACTATATACAAAAGATGAGGTAATCAGTCCCTCAGCCTTGGAGTTGGAGTGAAGAGCACCGTAGTCATGAAGATTCTGGAGCACAGGCAAGAAGACTGACGCTTATATACTAACGTCAGGTGGAAGGGACGGTTAGCAGATGAGGGCATAGTCACTGGTAGGCGGGATTCTCCAGTGGAAGTAGGTCATACCTAAAGGGCTGGGTTAGTTGTAGTAGCCATGAAGGTTATGTAGATGTCCTCTGAACCAAGATTCCATGATGTTGCAGTGTCTGACAATTTGTACAAGATTGGTATACAATACCGACAAGACGAAAATGTTTCTTAATTTCCACCTTGTCGGTATTGTATACCATTCTTGTACAATATTTCACTCAATTCCATACTGTTATCAATGTGTGTTCCATCTCCTTCATGTAAGGGTCCTACACTCAATGGGATTTTCTCTCTAGATTTTGTGTATAAGAAAAAATATTAAGGGTTTCTTTTCATATCATTTATGTTTTTTGTTACCTTGGTCTCTCCAGGACTCTAAATGATACATTCAAACTGAGCTCGATGTTCTCCATTTCTCTAACCAGACTTCCTTTTATGCTTCAGAAAGACTGCTGCCTTTGAGAAGCTACTATCTGTCGCCTTCACCTGGAGAAGGGGCACAACCCTCTCACTCTCTCTCTCTCTCTCTCTTGATGTATGTAGTGTAGAAATGATGAGTGTAAGTATGATGTTTCCTGAGCATAGGCATGATGAGTGTAGGTATGAATGTAAGCTGTATATGTTTGGTGAGTGTAGGAATGAGTGTAGGCATGAAAGGTGCATGGTAGAGAAATAACAGGATGGATAATGAGAACTTTCCAAGCAAGGGAAAGACTGCTGATAGTGACACTCATCACTGGTGCTCTCTCACTCGGTACTACGGTTCCTCTCAGAGCAGGAGAGCTATCAGAGCTGTAACACATCTTTCACGGCCAACATATACTCAATAAAGTATTTATTTTCAGAGTCCTAAATATGCTCTCGCTGGATTAGATTTAAATTTTGCCACTGAAGTGGCTAGCTTAATGTGCACCCATATCCATCATGTCGACGGTACGCAAGAGCGTATGAATACACAAAAGGCCTAGGAGCTAGGCCCCAAAAGGGTTAACAGGAATACATTTGGATTTATATCTACAGTTCACTTATCTGTTACAAGCAAATTTAGAAAATTTACTTAATATATCTGGTATCTTAATTTCATTAATAAGATATACTGACATGTAACGTAGATTATATTGTCAATCTCTATGTTCTTCAACAAGTGGACAATTAAGCAGTGTTCAAGATAGTGCCCATAGGGTTGGCTACACACTTTGAATTTGGTTGGAGTGAAAGAAAAAGATGTGCATAATAATATATACGTGTGTCAATAGTGTGTCACTGATTACTTGTATTACTTACCTGGAGTTTACCTGGAGAGAGTTCCGGGGGTCAACGCCCCCGCGGCCCGGTCTGTGACCAGGCCTCCTTAGGTCAGTGTCCCAGGATGCGACCCACACCAGTCGACTAACACCCAGGTACCCATTTTACTGATGGGGAACATAGACAACAGGTGGAAAGAAACACGTCCAATGTTTCTACTCTGGCTGGGAATCGAACCCAGGCCCTCACCGTGTGAAGCGAGAGCGTTAACCACCAGGCCACCAGAGTATATATATGTAGATAATCCCAGCTGTGTTATAGGTAGGCTCCGTGTCTAGCTGTGATGTCAAGAGTCCCGGGCATGTGAGCGCTTGGCTGCAAGCATCCTGCTCACTTGGACCATAGGCATAGACTCGACAGGTAGGTCTGGGCTCCTCCCTTCAAGACTCTCTCAATATATGTTACCAATCGACCTAGTGTGTATTTCTTTAACCGTCTATTATCTCCGGAACACCACCCGACACGTGGAAAAGACATTACTAAATTTGCACACTGCATTAACAACGTGCTAAAGTGAGATATATAGGAAAACATGTCAAATGCATCCAGTAAAAAGCAGGAGCGCCGTGAGCACAATGAGAGAACACTGTATCAACACCCGTGGCCCCAAATTGCGCAGCACTCTACCACGGTATATCAGAAACACTGCCAGAACAAGTGTAAATAGAAAACTAAGGAAGTACCACCAAGAGCTGCTGGATCAACCAGGCTGTGATGGGTATGTGAGCCAGTGGGCCGTTAGGAGCAACAACCTTTGATATACCTTGGAATACCTTTGAAGAATTTCGAGAGTATATCTACTCTCTGAGCCCGGCCATGGGCCAGGCTCGTCTGGTGCTTGCCTGGTCAACCAGGCTGTTGCTGCTGGAAGCCCACTGCCCCACATATCCATCAAAGCCTGGTTGATCTGGCACCTGGTGAAGATACTTGTCTAGTTTCCTCTTGAAGGCTTCAACACTTGTTCCAGCAGTGTTTCTGATGTCTTCTGGCAAGATGTTGAAAAGTCTGGGACCCCGGATGTTGATACAGTGTTCCCTTATTGTCCCCACCGCACCCCTGCTCTTCCCATATCTCTCACTCCAGTATGTTGCTATGGCAGTGTGCAGGTTTGGGACCAAGCCCTCGAGTACCTTCCAGGTATATATTATCATGTACCTCTCTCTCCTCCGTTCCAATGAGTACATGTTCAAGACTTGCAGGCGTTCCCAGTAGTTTAGGTGCTTTACTGGCTCAATGTGAGCCGTAAACGATCTCTGTATTTGTTCCAGCTCCGATATTTCTCCTGCCCTGAACGGGGCCGTCAGTACTGAGCAACATTCTAAGTGAGGGAGCACTAGCGATTTGAAGAGTGTCACCATCGGCATTATTTCCCTTGTTTTGAAAGCTCTCAATACCCACCCAGTCATTTTCCTGGCTGTCGTGATCTTTGTCTTGTTATGGTCTTTAAAAGAAAGGTCAGCTGACATAATTATTCCCAGGTCTTTTATGTGTTCCTTACGTTCTATTTGGTGACCCTCTTGAGTTTTGTATATAGTGCTCCTTTTGAGCTCTTCATTCTTTCCATACCTAAGCAGCTGGAACTTATCACCATTGAACGTCATGTTGTTTTCCACTGCCCACTGGAAAACCCTGTTTATGTCTTCCTGTACTTTTTCAGTGTCCTCTACCGTAGTGACTCTCATGCTTATTTTAGTGTCATCTGCAAATGATGATACGAAAGTGTGCCGGGTGTTTTTGTCTATGTCTGCTATGAGGATGAGGAACAGCAGAGGTGCCAGGACAGTGCCTTGGGGCACTGAGCTTTTGACCTCGCTGATGCTGGATCTTGCCCTGTTCACTACTACTTTTTGTGTTCTGTGTGTTAGCAAACCGAAAATCCATCTGCCTACCTTCCCCGTAATGCCCATGGCCTTCATTTTGTGCGCTATCACTCCATGATCGCATTTGTCAAACGCCTTTGCAAAATCTGTGTAAATCATATCTGCGTTTTGGTCGTCTTCCAATGCCTCCGTAATTCTGTCATAATGGTTCAGCAGCTGTGACAGACATGATCGTCCTGCTCTAAAATCATGCTGGTCCGGGTTATGTTGGTTGTGCTGCTCCACGAAATTTGTAACCTGCCGTCTCATCACTCTTTCGAAGATTTTTATGATGTGAGAAGTTAGGGCTACTAGTCTGTAATTTTTAGCTAGTGCTCTACTGCCTCCCTTGTGCAAAGGAGCTATGTCTGCACTCTTTAAGGCCTCCGGTATTTCACCTAGATCCAAGCTCTTTCTCCAAAGAATACTGAGGGCTCGTGCTAGTGGTACTTTGCATTTCTTTATAAACAGAGCATTCCATGAATCTGGTCCAGGTGCTGAGTGAATGGGCATGTTTTCAGCTCTAGGAGTTTACCTGTAGAGAGTTCCGGGGGGTCAACGCCCCCGCGGCCCGGTCTGTGACCAGACCTCAAACTAGAGTAGCCAAACTCTAGAAAAACCACTAAGGTAAATAGGTAAGATATGGAGGAATGATGTGTATGATGATCGCACGCATGATTATTTTAGGTATAATGAGGGTAGATGTTATGAGTGAAGGCTTGTGATGAGTGTGATTAGTGTGAGTGTACGTGTGAGTGTATGATTAGTGTAGGTATGAGTACATGCATGATGGGTATAGGTAAGATGAGTGTAGATATAATGAGAAGGAATGGGAGTGTAGGTACATGAATGATGAGTGTCAATATGATGAGTAAAAGGAAGTTGAGAGCATGTAACATGAGTGCAGATAAGAATGAATGAATGAGTGCTGTTATGATGTAAGTATAAGTGAAGATATGCGTGAAGGTATGAGTTAAAGTATGATAAGGATAGTGAAAGAATGATGATTGTAGGTTAAATGAGTGTAGTTACCACGATTATAAGTATGATGAGTGTAGGTATGATAAGTGTAAATACAATGAGTGTAGGTATGATGACGTCAATAAAACCAACATTAAAATTCGACCACCCCTGGTTATCCGAACACCCTCCCCCCTTCCCCGACTACTCGAAAATTCTCGACATTGTAGTTAGGTAATCGGAAACTAATTCGAATGCACTTGACAGTGCTGCTAGATATTCGAACACCCCTCCCCCAGCCGTTCCAACATACTCCACAGTAAGGTTCCAGGGAGGTGTAAACATACACTTGACAGATGTCAACATTGTCTTAAGTGCGGAAAGGTACAGTACTAATGCAATCCCTGGATATTATTCTCTACTACGTGACCCTGATACGAAGGCTCTCCAGTACGTGACCCTGATACGAAGGCTCTCCAGTACGTGACCCTGATACGAAGGCTCTCCAGTACGTGACCCTGATATACATATAATGGTAGTCCAGTACGTGATAACGATATTATATATAACTCATTAATGAAGTTCGCTTCTAGTGCAAGTTTTGGGGAACCCATAACCTCGGATAAGTAGATAAAAGCAAAAAACGCTTCATGGAAAAAATGTTTTGATTTCTCCCTGAAGCAGTTTGAATATTCCGTTTATATATAATATTGATATAAATAACGAAATTCCAAGCGCTTTCGTGATTTCTCACATTATCGCCATCCTTGATACTGTGAGAAATCACGAATGCTCTTGGAATTTTTTTTTCTCACAGTTGTTTTGCATACTATGATTTCACCTGTTTACTGTGATCATATTGCATATCTTTTGGTATATCTTTGAGGAGTTCTGAGAGTTTTTAAGTTCCCAGAGCCCGGTCACAGGCCAGGCTCATCTGGTGATTGCCTAGTCAACCAGGCTGCTGCTGCTGGCCCCTCAACTATAATGTACATTATTAATAGGAATGACAGGTTGCAAATTTGATAAAAAGACACTATGGAAAAAGGGAAAAATGATACTAAGAAAGTTTTACCTGGAAATCATAATGTATTAATATCATTGATGTTTATTGTCAAGACAAAATCTTCACTATACCATAAGTCCTGCCAACTGAGACAAGACGGGACATACATAACTTTTAAATTTCATTCTTTAAAGCCCCTCAAAAATTTTATATACTGAATATTTTATATATATATATAATAACTGAAAACACTAATACTTAAAAAAAACACTTGTGGTAAAAATTCATTATGCGGTTTGCAAAAATATATTTAATAATGCAAACAAGGATTTAACAGCGCCTTCCATTCTGTTCACGTGATAAGCCTCAAGTACTTCCTAAGATAGTCTATCTACTAACTTACTACCCTGGCACCATTTTTTTCTCTAATTTTATTTCTGACACTTTCTATTTCTGCTCTTAAAACCTCTTAATTACACTTTGGCTCCAAAGTGTAAACCTGAAATACTGTATTCTCTCTTTAACCAACTTAAAATGTTTAAGTTTTCTCAGTCATTTTTTGTCACCACAAATAAAATAACAGGTATACCTTGCTAGTTCTACTACACTATTTCTACACTACACATAAATGTACACTCATATATCTTAACACACCCATCTGGGTTTTCTTCTATTTTCTTAATACTTCTTGTTCTTGTTTATTTCCTCTTATCTCCATGGGGAAGTGGAAAAGAATTCTTTCTCCGTAAGCCATGCGTGTCGCAAAAGGGACCAAACTGCTGGAAGGAGCCAGTAACTCCCCCCCCCTCATCCCCTCGTTTAAAATAAAGTCCTTCCTAAAAATTTCTCATACGTTTATAGATATCTTTTCATTAATGTTAATGTAAAAATTAATAATTTAGTGCCAAAAGAACCTTAGAAAACTTAACTAACCTTATTATAATAAGCGCAATTTAATTTAGCCTAATCCAATAATTTAATATGATAAACTAACACAATGAAATATATTTTTGCGAAATTATTGCATACACAAATTTTCACTTGCCCTATTCGGCAAGAAGTGCGTTGCTATTTAAGGCAAAATAGCAAGTTTACCTATTCGGCATACCTTTGATATACCTTTGAAAAGTTTCGAGAGTTTATCTACTCTCTGAGCCCGGCCATGGGCCAGGCTTCTCTGGTGCCTGCCTGGTCAACCAGGCTGTTGCTGCTGGAGGCCCGCTGCCCCACATATCCACCACAGCCTGGTTGATCTGGCACCTGATGGCCATATATATATATATATATATATATATATATATATATATATATATATATATATATATATATATATATATATATATATATATATATATATATATATAGTAGGTTGGTAGACAGCAACCACCTAGGGAGGTACTACCGTCCTGCCAAGTGAGTGTAAAACGAAAGCCTGTAATTGTTTTACATGATGGTAGGATTGCTGGTGTCTTTTTTCTGTCTCATAAACATGCAAGATTTCAGGTACGTCTTGCTACTTCTACTTACACTTAGGTCACACTACACATACATGTACAAGCATATATATATACACACACCTCTGGGTTTTCTAATATTTTCTTTCTAGTTCTTGTTTATTTCCTCTTACCTCCATGGGGAAGTGGGACAGAATTTTTCCTCCGTAAGCCATGCGTGTTGTAAGAGGCGACTAAAATGCCGGGGGCAAGGGGCTAGTAACCCCTTCTCTTGTATAAATTACTAACTTTGAAAACAGAAACTTTTGTGTTTCTTTTTGGGCCACCCTGCCTTGGTGGCATACGGCCGGTTTGTTGGAAAAAAAATTATATATATATTTTTTATTTATTATCACACTGGCCGATTCCCACCAAGGCAGGGTGGCCCGAAAAAGAAAAACTTTCACCATCATTCACTCCATCACTGTCTTGCCAGAAGGGTGCTTTACGCTACAGTTTTTAAACTGCAACATTAACACCCCTCCTTCAGAGTGCAGGCACTGTACTTCCCATCTCCAGGACTCAAGTCCGGCTTGCCGGTTTCCCTGAATCCCTTCATAAATGTTACTTTGCTCACACTCCAACAGCACGTCAAGTATTAAAAACCATTTGTCTCCATTCACTCCTATCAAACACGCTCACGCATGCCTGCTGGAAGTCCAAGCCCCTCGCACACAAAACCTCCTTTACCCCCTCCCTCCAACCTTTCCTAGGCCGATCCCTACCCCGCCTTCCTTCCACTACAGACTGATACACTCTTGAAGTCATTCTGTTTCGCTCCATTCTCTCTACATGTCCGAACCACCTGAACAACCCTTCCTCAGCCCTCTGGACAACAGTTTGGTAATCCCGCACCTCCTCCTAACTTCCAAACTACGAATTCTCTGCATTATATTCACACCACACATTGCCCTCAGACATGACATCTCCACTGCCTCCAGCCTTCTCCTCGCTGCAACATTCATCACCCACGCTTCACACCCATATAAGAGCGTTGGTAAAACTATACTCTCATACATTCCCCTCTTTGCCTCCAAGGACAAAGTTCTTTGTCATATATATATATATATATATATATATATATATATATATATATATATATATATATATATATATATATATATATAATTGCAAACAAGCGATACAAGATGCAAAACAACCATGGGGAGCAATCATGTGTTGAAATTAACACACCAGGAGCTTGCAGTGTTGCAGAAAAGAGGATGAAGTCCAAGCAAACACGTTCAGAGGAAGAGTTTTTGCTCGAACTGGGGAAGAGGGAAGCAGTAGAGGATAAGTGCCCCCTGGCATACTACCCAGCAGCCTGTGCCCCCTGGCATACTACATAGCAGCCTGTGCACCCTTGCATACTACCCAGCAGCCTGTGCCCCCTGGCATACTACCCAGCAGCCTGTGTCCCCTGGCATACTACCCAGCAGCCTGTGTCCCCTGGCATACTACCCAGCAGCCTGTGTCCCCTGGCATACTACCCAGCAGCCTGTGCCCCCTGGCATACTCCCCAGCAGCCTGTGTCCCCTGGCATACTACCCAACAGCCTGTGCCTCCTGGCATACTACCCAGCAGCCTGTGCCCCCTGGCATACTGCCCAGCAGCCTGTGCCCCCTGGCATACTGCCCAGCAGCCTGTGCCCCCTGGCATACTACCCAGCAGCCTGTGTCCCCTGGCATACTACCCAGCAGCCTGTGTCCCCTGGCATACTGCCCAGCAGCCTGTGCCCCCTGGCATACTACTCAGCAGCCTGTGCCCCCTGGCATACTACTCAGCAGCCTGTGCCTGCTGCTTGAAAACTGAATGTTTTATAAGGCATTATAAGATCCTCTGCCCACATCATTGATACTCTAGTGGCAGCCCGACGAGTGTGACTTTACTGGCATGACAATTACCAAAAAATTGGTCAACTTCGATATGCTGTAAAAGACTTAACATTCTAAATATTGATATCTGGAAATTATCTAGGTATTTTTCATACATTAGAAAACGGGTCCACTGTCGAAAAAATTACAGGAAACTCATATAGAGGGAGAGACATCTGTAGTTTATGAAAAAGGAAGATGGCCATAATTTATCCCTCGAGATTCTGAGGTGGATAGAACCACGCCAAACAAGCCCTAATTCTTCTGTGTGCTATATTTAAAACAATCCATCACATTTGTATAGGAGTCTGGTTTTAGGGTATAGACTATGGCCTCCACAGTAAACGAATCTAATTTGAATAAGCCGCCACTATTATTATATAATAAACATTTATCATGTTTTATGGTAGCAGATTCTATAATGTTCCATCCAAACTACAGTACTCATCTAATTGTATTCACCTAACTGTGGTTGCAGGGGTCGAGACTCAGCTCCTGGCCCCGCCTTTTCACTGAACGCTACTAGGTCCTCTCTCTCCCTGCTCCATGAGCTGTATCATACCTTGTCTTAAAGTTATGTATGGTTCCTGCTAGTGCTAGTCACGGCATTATGTCGCCCCTCCCCCACACACATACCAAAACACAAACACATACCATGAAAGATTATAAGATATATATTTGCACACTAAGCTTTTCCACCCTGAAATGTGTCGCTCTTCAGTTCAGGAAAGACAGTGCTATAACTTACATTGCCAGGCACACACCACCTAAAGGGTATAAGACACAAAACATCCAGATCTTGGGAAAACCTGGGTAGTCACAGCCACTCCAGAGAGGTTTTTTTTAGCTCCAAGAAGGGAAAAGAGCTGGCAGGAAATGACAGAAAACGTACACCAACTCCAATCATTTCTGGAGTGGAATCACAGTCGATGGTCTCCACTCCAAAACAACAGATATTAGTGCCAAGAAAATAAGAGTTCCCCCATACCACCAATACCATCAATCCGACGATATTCATCTTTGCAGATATACAGGGACTAAAGCCAGCAATGAACAACAAAATACTTTTCATCCGTGGACTGCTTACAGAGTCAAATGCAATGTTCGCGGTTTTCACAGAGACCCACATAAAGCATCACTTGGACAATGAAATATGGATCCCGGGTTACAACCTATACAGATGTGACAGAGTGAACAGGCAAAAAAAAAGGGGTTGGGGGGGTTGGCCTATATATCAATGAGTCACTTACATGCTCAGAACTACCAAATGCCTCAAATGCTGTAGTTAAAGTTTTAGCAGTAAAGATCAAGAACCAAAACCTGGTCATTGTGGTTGTATACAAGCCTCCGGATGCAACGTCCCAACAATTCCAGGAACAGCTTTTGAAAACTGACCACTGTCTGGAAAATTTTCCAGCTCCTGCCCCCAATATCTTGCTCATGGAAGATTTCAACCTAAGGCACCTAAAATGAGAGAATATAGCAAATAATGTTGTAGCAGAGATAACAAGAACTGCAAAAAGCATGGACAGTGGGGTTGTCACACAATTACTAAAAACAACACACACAGCCCCACTCCACAAAGGGGGCAGTAAAGCAATAGCAAATAACTACAGACCGATAGCACTAATGTCCCATATCATATCTCTGAAAGGGTTCTAAGAAGCAAGATCACCACCCATCTAGATACCCATCAGTTACACAACCCAGTGCAGCACGAGTTTAGAGCAGGACGCTCCTGTCTGTCCCAACTACTGAACCACTATGACAAGGTCCTGGATGCTCTAGGAGACAAAGAGAATGCAGATGTAATATTCACAAACTCTGCAAAAGCCTTTGACAAGTGTAACCATGGTGTAATAGCGCACAAAATGCGTAATAAAGGAATGACAGTTAAAGTTGGTAGATAGATCTATAATTTCCTAAAAAAAACAGAACACGAAGAGTAATAGTCGACAGAGTAAAGTCTGAGGCGGCTACGGTGAAAAGCTCTGTTCCACAAGGCACAGTACTCGCTCCCATTTTGTTCACCTTCATATCAGGCTTAGGCAGGGATATAAGCCACAGCACCGTGTCTTTCTTTGCAGATGACACCCGAATTTGCATGACAGTGTCCTCCATTGAACACACTGCAAGACTCTAGGCGGACATCAACCAAATCTTTCAATGGGCTACAGAAAACAATATGAAGTTCAATGATGAGAAATTTCAATTACTCCGATATGGAAAACGTGAGGAAATTACAACTTTATCGGAGTATAAAAGAAATTCCAACCACACAATAGAGCGAAAAACTAATATCAAAGACCTGGAAGTGATCATGTCAGAGGATCTCACTTTCAAGGACCATAACATTGTAGCAATCGCATCTGCTAGAAAAATGACAGGATGGATAATGAAAACCTTCAAAACCAGGGATGCCAAGCCCATGATGACACTCTTCAGGTCGCTTGTTCTACCTAGGCTGGAATATTGCTGCACACTAACAGCACCTTTCAAGGCAGGTGAAATTGCTGACCTAGAAAATGTAGGGAGAATCTTCATGGCACACATAATTGCGATATCCCAATATCTAGAGGTTTGCCAGTCTGTCCCACTTAAGATAAGTTGAACCCATTGCAACCAATCCTATACACACCACTGACACAATGTTGTGGAGAATTCTTTATCAAAATGCTTTTACCAGTCTGTGTATTCTTAAAAATTGCTTTTAAGAGCATTCAGCAGCACATAAATTCTCATTGTATGAGAGAATCAACATATTCTTGATCCGAGGTGTTATCCTAGGTTCAGTCCTATGATAAGTTTTTCTAGGTGCCAGCAACACTAATTACACAAAATCTTTAGGGTACCGCAGTTTTGTGGCAATATCAAATATTTTCCTAATTTCTTCATGGAGAAATTCATGGTTATATACTCGGTAAGTTCTCTGAAACATGGTGAGAAAGACACCTCATTTTACTTCGGTCTCATGGTTCGAATAATAGTCGATGTATGAGCACACATTAGTGACCTATATATATATATATATATATATATATATATATATATATATATATATATATATATATATATATATGTGTGTGTGTGTGTGTGTGTGTGTGTGTGTGCAGTTTCAAATAGGTAAAACTTGCAATTTTGGCATAAACAGCAACACTCTTCTTGCTGAATAAGGCAAGGAAAAATCTGCAGTAATATCGCAAAAATCTTTCTGAACATAACTAAAAAAAAAACTATATGTCATTGCAATGAGGGAGGAGTATATGAGGGGAAAAAAGAGAGGTTAGGAGAGTGGTGAAACAATGAAAAAGAGAACAAATGAGAGAGTGGGTGAGATGTTATCAACAAATTTTATTGAAAATAAGAAAAAGTTTTGGAGTGTGATTAGTAAGCTGAGGAAGCCTAGGGAACGAGTGGATTTGATAGTTAAAAATATTCGAGGAGAGTTACTAAATAAAGAGTTACAGGTATCGGGAAGAGGGAGGGAATATTTTGAGGATATGTTAAATGTTGAAGATATGGAAGCTGTGATTTTGTGTATATGGCAAGGAGGAATAACATCTTGTAGGAGTGAAGAAGAGCCAGTTGTGAGTGTGGGGGAAGTTCGTGAGGCTGTGGGTAGAATGAAAGGGGGTAAGGCAGCCGGGATTGATGGGATAAAGATAGAAATGTAAAGTAAAAGGACACAAGTGCAACTAATGTGACACTTTATTGTGGCAACGTTTCGCTCTCCAGGAGCTTTATCAAGCCGCTACAAACAGTACATGGACACAGAGGGTATATATAGGCTCAGAGTGAGGTGCAATACTAGTGGTAGTAGTAGTAGTAGTAATACAATACGTTAGAACAATTAACTTGCACATGAGTAAACGATATAAAAGCTATTACTTGGGAAACATAAAAATTGGTTAGACAAATATTTCTATTGGAGGCTGGATAGAGAAGGCCTGTTTCAATGTTCATTCTCTGCAATGTGCTTCGTGTAGTATTAACAGGAGAGACTATGTGATGGCAGGATTTACTGTTTTCAGGAGAATTCTTGCTAAGACTTCAGAGATGGTGAAGCTGCCTTTGTTTTGTTTAATTGTATTAGAAACAGCTATTAGTGAACATTCAAGGCACTTGCGTCTGCGAAAATTAGTTTCTTTGATCACTAGTTGGGCGTCCCTGAACTTCATGAGATGATTGGTGGAATTTCGGTGTTGTACACAGGCGTTGTTCAAGTTATCGTTCCTATATGCATAAATGTGTTCATTGAGGCGGGTGTCGAGGTTTCTTGCTGTTTCACCTACATAAATCTTGTCGCAGCCTCCACAGGGTATAGTGTAAACTCCTGCGTTGACTGGTTCGTGGTGCTTGGATTTTGTTCTGGTTATATCCTTTATCGAAGTGCTGGAAGCGATGGTGACTCTGGTGTTAGCTTGTGAAAGTACTTTAGAAGCGTTCAGTGCAACATGGCTGTTGGGAAGAATTATAACTTTGTTGGGAGTGGTGTTGGTGCGTGGAGAATTAAAAAACGATCTCACACACTTCTATTCCAGTCAAGATACTAAGACCAAAAGAGGCATCATCATCGGGTTTTTCCTAAGAGCGTACCGAATTTGTAGTTGTACTTTAGCTCATTCTAGCTCAATACTTAGACAACACCTAAACTAACTATACCAAGTTGTACTTTAGCTCATTCTAGCTCAATACATAGACAACACCAAATTCATTATATTAGACCTTAGTGCAATTACAAGAGTGAGTCTGGTGCCATTTGTAATTTTTTTTATAGTATTAGTTTATACCTAGTTGTACTTTAGCTCATTCTAGCACAACACATAGACAATATCAACTTCATTATGTTTATTAGTGACTATACTCTATATGACCAAAGTGCTTTAGCTATATACTTGTCCAAACCTCCCACCACTACAGAATCAGTATTAGAACTCACCACATAATACAGGATATAAATAACCACTATTTAAACCTAAAAGATGAATGATCACGTTGATCCTGATCTAAACCTCCATAATCTAACACACAATCAAAACTTATTGGAAAGTAACTGCCTTTATTACACAGCATCACAAGCCAGCACTATCCTGAACACTGCTCAAAGTCTATCAGTTCTTAACTACAACATCAGGTCCTTAAGCAAACACTATGATGACCTCCTGGCACTCATTGAGTCACTAAAGGCACCCTTCTCCTGCATTATTCTTACTGAGACCTGGCTTAAGCAGGACACAATAGATATCTACCGACTACGAGGATACACAGCAATCCACAACTGCAGACCATACCAAGTTGGGGGTGGTACTGCAATCTATTACTCTAACCAACTATCTTGTATTAGCACCACTTGCTTTAGTGATGAATATGGGGAATACATTTTTGCTAATTTTACTGTAGAAAACCTCAAGACGCCTATAACAATCGGTGCCATTTATCAGATACCCCACACAAGCATCCCAAACTTCAGTGAGAATCTAAAGGCACTAATAACAAACAGACAAATGAACAAGCACCACCTTCTCTTAGCTGGAGACTTCAACCTTGGCCTACCAGATGATCAGACTGTAACTGATTTCATCAACAATATGAACAACATACTTCTCATACCAACAATAACTAAACCAACCAGGCTGACTGAGACTAGTGCAACCATAATAGACCACATATGGACCAATATACTAGCCCCTTAAATCAGGGATAATCACAGACAGCACTACTGACCACTACCCAACCTTCCTCTTAACAAACATTAGTAAGCCACCACTCGAATACAACAAAGTTTCATTTAGACTCCATGACGAGGCCTCAATAAGGAGTTTCACAGCAAACCTAGAGACTGTCGACTGGCCTACAAAATTCTCCGATGTCAATGGTAATGACGATTGGACAGACATTTTTCTTAACAAAATACTTAGACTATACAACAAACATTGTCCTATAAAAACGAAACAGATCAAGAATAAACGGCTCGGTTGCCCATGGCTATCCAGCAGCATTCTGAAATCCATTGATAAGAAACACCAATATGAAAAGCAATATAGACAGGGCTTAATACACAAAGATATTCTTAAACACTATTCATCAGTTCTCACCAAAGTAATAAAGAAAGCCAAACAACTGTACTACTCCAGCAGATTCACTGATGCAAAAGGAGATATAAAAAAGACCTGGAAAACACTTTCCCAGATTCTGGGGACCCACAAACTGAAAAAACCAAGAATATTGTCCTAACTAAACCTCATGAAACACCACTGCATCCCACTGATACAGCTAACAAGATAAACAACTTCTTCTCAAACATAGGATCTAATCTCGCCAGTAAAATCCCATGTACCAATGCCCGTGCCGGGGACTACCTAGATGGGAATTTCCCAAATTCCTTCTATCTTGTACCAACTGAGCCCACGGAAGTCACCGCGATCATAAAGTCACTTAAAAATAACTCGGGGAATCTGTCTCGTGTCCCACCATTATTGTACAACCGAGCAGCCCATGTTCTTTTGCATGCTATTACATTACTTTTTAACAAGTCACTAGAAACTAGCACTTTCCCGACACTACTCAAGACAACAAGGGTTACACCAATACATAAAGGTGGTGACCCTATAGATGTAAACAACTATAGGCCAATATCAAACTTACCATTGCTATCCAAAATCTTCGAGAAACTCGTGCACAGGAGACTATATTCATTTATAACGTCACAAAACATACTCAACCCTTGCCAATTTGGATTCAGGAAAAATAAAAGCACTAATGATGCAATTATAAAAATGCTAGACCTGCTTTACACAGCATTGGAAAACAAGGAATATCTGCTAGGAATTTTTATTGACCTAAGAAAAGCGTTTGACACAGTTGACCACGGCATCCTACTCCACAAACTTGACCACTATGGTATAAGAGGCCATGCGCTTTCATATTTCAAATCCTACCTTTCTAATAGGTATCAGTATGTCACCATTAAAGACACAGCCTCATCAATACGGCCACTTGATACTGCAGTTCCGTAGGGAAGTGTCCTTGGACCCCTGCTCTTCCTCATTTACATCAATGATCTTCCAAATATATCAAAACACCTGAAACCCATTCTCTTTGCTGACAACACGACTTGGGTCATCTCCCACCCTAATCTTGCCATCCTCAACACCATTGTTAACGAGGAGCTGCTCAAAATATCGACTTGGATGACAGCCAATAAACTTACACTTAACACTGACAAAACCTACTATATTGTGTTTGGTAGCAGAACAGGTGTTGCGCAACTTAACATTAAGATCGACAACACTCTAATTGCCAGACATAATGAGGGCAAATTCCTTGGCCTATACCTCGACAACAACCTAAATTTCAGCACCCATATCCAACACATAACAAAAAAAGTATCCAAAACGGTGGGGATCCTCTCCAAGATACGATACTACGTACCGCAAACTGCCCTTCTCACACTATACCATTCACTTATATATCCATACCTCACCTATGCTATCTGTGCTTGGGGTTCAACTACAGCAACACACCTAAAGCCAATAATAACCCAACAAAAAGCCGCAGTAAGAATAATCACTAAATCCCATCCCTGGCAACACCCCCCTCTCCACTCTTCATAGATCTAAACTTACTCCCTGTTCAGAACATCCACACTTACTACTGTGCAATCTATATCTACAGGACCTTAAATTCCAATATTAACCTTGACCTAAAACGCTTTCTTGATAGTTGTGACAGGATCCACAGGCATAACACCAGACACAAATATCTCTATGACATTCCCCGTGTCCGACTAAACCTTTACAAAAATTCAATGTATTTCAAAGGACCTAAAATCTGGAACACCCTACCTGAAAACTCTAGAACTGCAGACACTCATCACTTTCAAAACTACAGTTAGAAAACATCTTATCTCCCTGATACACTCCGACAACTAACTACATGATAACCACCTGGTGGTTCACAATTACACTCACTCACCCACTGACTATAAACACAGAAATACTAATCTTAATCTTAAAATAATGAATCCTAACTAGTCATAAGTTTGCTATGATACTCCAATATAGACACTGTATTGCGATAAAACAAAAACATTCACATTGCTAAACTCACAAATTATAATGTAGTCACCTAGCCTTAATACCATAATCTGTAAGGATTTAATGTTAAGAATTAATCTAAGTCTGCCCGAAATGCCTAGCCATGCTAGGTGTCCTAGTGGCCCCTCTGTAATTAGTATTTTATAACATGTAAACCACACAATATCCAAATCCTGTAAACCCAACATTGTAACCCTTATAGAGAATAAACTTGATTTGATTTTATACATGGTTTGAAAAGGTTAGGTTTAGGATCCCTAGCTTTATTGACAAGCTATTTACAGGCTAAGGATTTCTAACTTTATTGACAAGCTAAGAGCTGTTACCTATATCAGCTCTTTTGAAAGCATTTTTATTGTTATGAAACATGCAAGTACTTTTATTGTTATGAGACATACAAGTAGGGAACAGGAAGAAGTTGGAGCCATTTGTGGGCCAGCATTTTCATTTGATCAACTATCTCACTGACATCATAATGCTATACGAATGTGTTCCAGACTCAAGTCATCCTGGGGATAAATGATCTCCGATGAAGTGATGTTCTGGAGAAGGGTACAGCCAGGGTGAAGTTGCTGCTTTCTGCCCGTCTTGTGATATAGAAGCTTGCTTCTCGCTGTCCTCGCAGTGGATCCAAGTGTGGTACTTTGACAATATTGGCCTTGTATATAACAGTAAAGCCACCCACATCCCTCCTGTATTGAAGGCTCTGCTGAAATGACAGATTTATCGAGGACGGGTCCAGGCAAGAGATGAGACGTCTTGCTTTGTTCTCTACTCTGTCAAGCAGTGGAGCATACTCAAGATGTGAGGGTACTTGTGCCTCATACAGAATCTTGTAACCCCTACTGTCATGCAGATGCGAGATACGGCGAAGTGCTGTAAGCTTCCTGGCTGCCTTGTTTGCAAGACTTACATGGCTCTTCATGGTCAGTTTGGGGTCAAATTTCACCCCAAGGATATCAACTTCTTCCCCAGGTACCAACACTCCCCCATTCATCCTTACTACTGCACCAACATTATCATCATGGTGCCTAGAGACCATCATCATTTGCATTTTCTCGGGTGCAAATGTTACTTGCCATCTGTTTCCCCAAGCTGATATAGCTCTTAGCTGGTGATTAATGTAGCTTAGAGCAGCTGGCATTTCTTCTCTTGGATAAGTGAATGTCAGTGTACAGTCGTCTGCATATGCATGGGAGTCTGGGATGAGATGAAGAAGGTCATTGAAGTAGGCATTCCATAACAATGGTCCCAGCACGCTTCCTTGTGGAACACTTGCTGATTCCGTTCCATTGAGATCTGCCCTTAGAGATCTACCACTGAGGAGACATAGCGTAGACCCTGCAATTCCCAGTGCTTGCAGTTTTGCTAAGAGGCCCTGGTGCCACACCCGGTCGAAAGCACCAGCAATGTCCAGCGCTACCACAGAGCTGACTTTGGATTCATCCAGTGACTGGTGCCATTTCGTGGAGAGGTTTAACAACAGATCAGTAGCAGAGTAACCTTTTCTGAAGCCATATTGACGGTCACAAAGTAGTGAGTAGTAGTCAAAAAACTCTGTCATATCTCTTGAGATTATTGTCTCAAGGAAATTGCCAGTGATTGACAGAAGTGACACTGGTCTGTAGTTGCTGATTTCTGCTCTGCTCTTATTTATGTGAACAGGGACTACATTTGCCTCTTTCCACAGAGAAGGCCATTTACCCAATACTAGGCAGTGCTGAAAGATGCGAGTTAGAGGTGCTGCTAGCTGGTCTGCACATCTCAGCAATCTTCGGCTCAACTTGTCTGGGCCCACAGCCTTTTCTTGGTCAAGCGATTTAAGAAGGAAATAACCTCCTCCTGCCTTATTGTCACAACTGACAGTTTTGACACAGTTCTTGCAACTAGCCAAGGAGGGTCCCTTGCTGGTTCAGGAACTTGCATTTTGGAAGCAAAGTGTTCGGCAGAGAGGTCCTCTTTCTCTTACCTACTAGTAGAGGTGGTCCCATCCTGTCGATTTAGAGGTGGAATGAGTTCATCAGGCAGATAATCTTGTCTGTCTTTGACCAGGCACCACCAGGTTTTGAAACCTACCCTACCTGATGCTACCTTTCTTTTTGTGTCCACCTCCCATTTAATGAGATTTGGTAGATTCTGAAGAGAAATTGCAGAGGTTGGTGGATGAGTGTGGTAGGGTATGGAAAAGAAGAAAATTAAAAGTGAATATAGGAAAGAGTAAGGTGATGAGAACAAACAAATTAGGTGACGAAAGATTAGATATCAGAATGAAGGGAGAGAGTATGGAGGAGGTGAATGTAGTTATTTAGGAGTGGACGTGTCAGCAGATGGGTCTATGAAAGATGAGGTGAATTATAGAACTGATGAGGGAATAATGATGAGTGGTGCCAAAAAACTTTGTTCATGGAAGCAAAGCAGGGAATGTACGTGAGTATAGTTTTACCAACGCTCTATAGGGTGTGAAGCATGGGTGATGAATGTTGCAACGAGGAGAAGGCTGGAGGCAGTGGAGATGTCATGTCTGAGAGCAATGTGTGTGTGAATATAATGCAGAGAATTCGTAGTTTGGAAGTTAGGAGGAGGTGTGCGATTGCCAAAACTGTTGCCCAGAGGGCTGAGGAAGGGTTGTTAAGGTGGTTCGGACATGTAGAGAGAATAGAACGAAACAGAATGACTTCAGAATTGTATAAATCTGTAGTGGAGGGAAGGTGGGGTAGGGGTCGGCCTAGGAAAGGTTGGAGGGAGGGGGTAAAGGAGGTTTCGTGTGCGATGGGCTTGGACTTCCAGCAAGCATGCGTGAGCGTATTTGATAGGAGTGAATGGAGACAAATGGTTTTTAATACTTGATGTGCTGTTGGGGTGTGAGCAAAGTAACATTTATGAAGGGATTCAGAGAAACCGGCAGGCCGAACTTGAGTCCTGGAGATGGGAAGTACAGTGTCTGCACTCTGAAGGAGTATTAATGTTGCAGTTTTATAACTGTAGTGTAAAGCACCCCTCTGGCAAGACAGTGTTGGAGTGAATAATGATGAAAGTTTTTCTTTTCCAGGCCACCCTGCCATGGTGGGAATCGGCCGATGTGTTAATAAAAAAAAATAAAAATATATAATGAAATTTGCTTTCTCCAGTACTGTACCCTGATGAAATAATTCTGACCATTCATCCTCTTTACCCACACTTTTTCCTTCCCTTTCTCCCCATTTTGTCATCTTTTTTTAGGACTAAAAAAACGGTCACACACTGTGTGACCTTGGTAGATATAAAAGAGTGATTAATTATCCGAAGTGAAATACACATAATTTATCCTATATTAAATCTACATAATACATATGAATTCTACATAATTATCCGAAATTAAATATAGAAAAGTTATCCCAGATTAAACCTGCAAAAATTATCCTGGTTAAATTTGCATCATCTACTGAAGAGTAATTTCACACAACAACCCTCAGAAGTTGTATACGTTTACTGCAGCTATTGTATAAATGTATAACTGCATGTAAAGTCACTGTATAAATGTATAAAAGTGAAGCTAATGTATAAATGTATTAAAATAAATCTATTGTATAGAAGGATAAAAAATAAACCCACTATAAATACATAATATATAAAGCCAGTGGAAATAAGACACAGAATGCTGGAGTTTTATTACTGGCAGAAGTAAAGACATGCTGTATAGCAAGCTTTTCAGCGGGAGAACGTTTCTCTCTAACGGAGCAAAACTTTTCTCTCTAACGGAGCAAAACGTTTCCTCAATCCATTCTCGTTCGCCAACCTGTCTCTTCTTCACGTTATTTGGCTCAATAAGTCTACATAATGTATTATTAAACGTAGCTACATAATGTATTATTAATCTACAATGCATTATCAGCCTACATAATGCATTATTAGTCTACATAATGTATTATCAACCTAGCTAATGTATTAAGTCTACATAATGTATTAAGTCTACATAATGTATTAAGTCTACATAATGTATTATTAAGTCTACATAATGTATTAGGTCTACATAAGGTCTACATAATGTATTAAGTCTACTAGTCTACATAATGTATTATTATCTAGATAATGTATTAACAAGTTGGTTTAGAAAGACACGTAAGCAAACACTATAACATATTTATTAGAAAACGTTTCGGTCCTGGGACCTTGATCCAGGTCCCAGGACCGAAACGTTTTCTAATAAATATGTTATAATGTATTATAAACCTACCAAATGCATTTCAAATTCTACAAAATATATTAACCTACCTAATGTATTATCAAGTCTACATAGCGTGTTATCAAGTGTACATAGCGTGTTATCAAGTGTACATAACGTGTTATCAAGTGTACATAACGTGTTATCAAGTGTACATAACGTGTTATCAAGTGTACATAACGTGTTATCAAGTCCACATAACGTGTTATCAAGTGTACATAACGTGTTATCAAGTGTACATAGCGTGTTATCAAGTGTACATAACGTGTTATCAAGTGCACATAACGTGTTATCAAGTGTACATAACGTGTTATCAAGTCTACATAACGTGTTATCAAGTCCACATAACGTGTTATCAAGTCCACATAACGTGTTATCAAGTCCACATAACGTGTTATCAAGTCCACATAACGTGTTATCAAGTCCACATAACGTGTTATCAAGTCCACATAACGTGTTATCAAGTCTACATAACGTGTTCTCAAGTCTACATAACGTGTTATCAAGCCTACATAACGTGTTATCAAGTCTACATAACGTGTTATCAAGTCTACATAACGTGTTCTCAAGTCTACATAACGTGTTATCAAGTCTACATAAAGTGTTATCAGGTCTACATAATGTATTTTAAAGTCTACCTAATTTATCTTTAAGCCTACAAAATGTAATATTAAGTCTACATAATGTATCAGGTCTACATAATGTATCAAGTCTACATAATGTATCAAGTCTACATAATGTATCAAGTCTACATAATGTATCAGGTCTACATAATGTATCAAGTCTACATAATGTATCAAGTCTACATAATGTATCAAGTCTACATAATGTATCAAGTCTACATAATGTATTAAGTCTACATAATGTATTAAGTCTACATAATGTATCAAGTCTACATAATGTATTAAGTCTACATAATGTATTAAGTCTACATAATGTATCAAGTCTACATAATGTATCAAGTCTACATAATGTATTAAGTCTACATAATGTATTAAGTCTACATAATGTATTAAGTCTACATAATGTATTAAGTCTACATAATGTATTAAGTCTACATAATGTATCAAGTCTACATAATGTATTAAGTCTACATAATGTATTAAGTCTACATAATGTATTAAGTCTACATAATGTATTAAGTCTACATAATGTATCAAGTCTACATAATGTATCAAGCATTTAACACATTTTTACTACTGTATTAAAGATTATTTATTCCTAATAAAGCTTATTTTATGCTAAGTAGTGAACCTGAATGAAGCTTAAATTATTAACTGTAGCAAACCTGACTGAAGCTTAAATTATTAACTGTAGTAAACCTGAATGAAGCTTAAATTATTAACTGTAGTAAACCTGAATGAAGCTTAAATTATTAACTGTAGTAAACCTGAATGAAGCTTAAATTATTAACTGTAGTGAAAATGAATATAGCTTAAGTAGCAAGTATAACTTACGTAGTAAAGTTAAGTAAAGCTCATCTTATGCAGTAAAGCTTATCCTAAGTAGTAACGCCTTTCTTAAGTATTGAAGCTTATCTTATCCTATCTTAAGCAAAGCCTATCTTATCCTATCTTAAGCAAAGCTTATCTTATCCTATCTTAAGCAAAGCTTGTCTTATCTTAAGCAAAGCTTATCTTATCCTATCTTAAGTAGTAAAGCTTATCTTATCCTATCTTAAGTAGTAAAGCTTCTTATCCTAAGTAAAGCTTATCTTATCCTATCTTAAGAAGTAAAGCTTATCACACGTTGTAAAATTTAGTAAAGCTTATTACCATTTCCACTCCTTTTCCTGTCTTCTCTCCTAAGTAGGTTCTGTCCTAGGTAGGTTCTGTCCTAGGTAGGTTCTGTCCTAGGTAGATTCTGCCCTAGGTAGGTTCTGCCCTAGGTAGGTTCTGCCCTAGGTAGGTTCTGTCCTAGGTAGGTTCTGTCCTAGGTGGGTTCTGTCCTAGGTGGGTTCTGTCCTAGGTCTTCTGTCATAGGTGGATTTTGCCCTAGGTGGGTTCTGTACTGCAATTCTACTCTGTTCTCTTGTTCTTATGGACTACCTCCACTACCGCTACAACTATTACTACTACAATCTGCCATTATTTCTTCCCTAGATTACCTCTACTACAGTTGCACTACCAGTACTGTTACTACTACTATTACTACTACTTCTATTAATACTATCTACTACAACCACCACCAGTACTACTACTCCCTCCCACTCTACCACTTTATACACTCACATCTCGCTTATCAGAGTACAAAGGTTTGAACCTAAAGCGTCAAGCACACTCCCTCACTCGCTCTCTATATATTCTGGCCTTCTTCCCTTCTCGCTTAAGTGTGACTTGTTAATGGTCTAAGTCGTAACGAACGTCGCCATAAGCTTCAGTCACCTAAGTGCAGGTTATTTGTGGAAAGGTTATCTTATGTAGTAAAGCTGTGTAAAGCTTATTTTGAGGCTGAGCAGGTCAAAGAGCCACAGATGTGTCTTGAGGGACAAGACACGAGGAAGAGGTCTCCACCTCGCGTTATTCACAAAAAAGGGACTCTAGCAACAATCAACAAAAAAACTAATGAAACAAACACAAGGTAAATCAGTTTAGGATGATGCTAGCGAGTGGAATGACTCGTTGCTAGGTTGTTACTAGCAAGATACGACAAGCTTTATTCAGCTAATTCATTCATAAGTAGTTCTCTTGTAATCAAGACTTTAGAGAGAGTACTGCTGCATCAAGAACACATTTGGTTGTTGCATTACATTGGTTCTAACGAATCATGTGTTCTGTTTCTACGTTGATATATTTATACCTGGAGAGGGTTTCGGGGGTCAACGCCCCCGCGGCCCGGTCTGAGACCAGTCCTCGTGATGGATCAGGGTCTGATCAACCAGGCTGTTACTTCTGGCCGCACGTAAACCCACGTAAGAACCACAGCCCGGCTGATCAGGTACTGACTTTTGATGCTTGTCCAGTGCCTTCTTGAAGACAGCCAGGGGTCTATTGGTAATTCCCCTTATGCATGCTGGGAGGCAGTTGAACAGTCTTGGGTCCCTGTACACATGGCGTCCCTGCTTTTCATGGGGGAGTGTTGCATCTCCTGCCGAGTTTTTTGCTTTCGCAGGGAGTGAGTTTCGTGTTCAAGTTTGGTAATAATAAGTCAAGGATTTTCCAAGTGTATATTATCTTGTATGTTTCTCGCCTGCGTTTCAGGGAATACAAATCAAGGGACTTGAACCGTTCCCAGTAATTCAGGTGCTTTATGGTACTTTTATATGCCGTGAAAGTTCTCTGTAAACTGTAGTTTCTAGCACGTTTTCTATATTTCTGTGTCATTTAGATACCTCTCGAATATTTTTATCTTTTCTACACGTAGACTGTTTAAGATTTTTAAATAATTTACGTAATAAAAAATTTGGATAAGTCATTGGTTATCAAATATGAAAAAATTCATTCAGCAAACGATGATACAAAATATATTTTCATGATATATATATATATATATATATATATATATATATATATATATATATATATATATATATATATATATATCTACATCTTAGAAGGATGTTACGGACTAAGCACGTTGTTTGCTTTCCTTCTACTGTCACCTCGTCTTCCATCCGTGGTATGGGTGTCCTGTGTGTCTGTGGAGACGATCATCGTGTCCCTCACGTATTCCGTCACACAGCATGGGATGAACACAATATATATGGTGTATACATTAGCAGGAGCTGAGAGGCTTCAGTAGGATGATAAGGATATCAGGTAATCCACTACAGAGCTTGTAGCTATGGCAGCTTAATTAAAAGCTCCCTCTCTCTCTCAAAAAAAAATCAAGTGAGAGACATAAGGCAAACAGCAGGCTACTACTTACCATTCTGCAGCTGCGTCTGGGCCTGGTGGTTGTCATTGTTGTCTCTCACCTTCCTCTAGCTCACTCTCTGCGTCTGTAGCACAACACTAGCACTAATACTGCTCAGTATAGCTTCCACGGACCCACCATAATAATCACTATCACACTTCACTTACGCCCTTCTCACAGATCACCCACCCTTGTAATTACTATTTTTTTCGTACCCTACAACACACGGGGGGCTTCGAAAACAGTCGAGGGTTTGTGCAAAAGGATTTTTGGAGGGAAGGTGTGGGGGGGCAGCAGCCTGACAGTATGGGTATGGGAAGGATAATTTCCTCTTGTCAAACTTGACCTGAGTTCCTCACTGAGTTGGTCTAGTACTATCATATGGGAGGTCGCATTTTTCAGGCCCACTTGGGCGCCCTGCAGGGAATTATTCCATAGTGGATACTCTTTTGATATATTTCAGGTCGTCGTTTCACTGTCACGAAGAAAAGGGAGACGATGATGATAACTGGGGGAGGGGGAGGAAGGAATGTCCAAGCGGGAGAGACGCGGGCGAGCGTACACTTCCTTCCACTGTCACAAGTATACTGAGATGACATTGGCATCGACACTGTATAAAGCGCCCCGGGATGCCAGTTCGATGCGCGACATTTGTTCACGCACTGTCCTCTCTCTCCCTCCCTTCCCCCCTCTCTTTCTGTCTCTCCCTCTTTTCTAATTATCCCTGAAAGTGTACACACCTTGACGTTAAAGAGACCGACTTGGTAAAATGCCACACCTCTTCAGACGATGAGAACGGAGGTCGGATAATAATGCTATACGATAATATCCTGGCTGCCGTTGTTGCTGCAGACCATCCCAAGCTTCACATATGGGATCATGTGAATCAAACACTCACCTCTACCTCAACATTCTCTGGCAGCAATGGGACATATTAGCAACCACACCACAAAGAGACAATATACTCTCTACCGGGCAAGTGAGACAAAGCTCTTTACTCAATAAAGAAGTATTTTACACGGAATTCTTGGCTCTCCTGCGCTGTGCGGCGGTGCCAGCCGCACGAGCTAGTGACGGGCTCGCTCAAGGTGGCGGGATTCACCTATTATTATTTAAAAATTTTCCATTATGCATTTCACTTATGACTGTGATATTGATCGTCGTAGCGGCATCAATACCTGCATGACGCGGTGGAGTGTAGCAGTGAGCTGCGGCGGACACCACCAGCCAGTATGAGGCCAGATAATGAGGCCTCCCACCAACCATTGTGTGAACCAATACTCACACACACACACACACACACACACACACACACACACACACACACACACACACACACACACACACACACACACACACACACACGTGCATGACGCGCTCGTACATGTATACAAGTCATATCCACACATGCATGAGGGGTACGCTCATATGTGCATGGTATACACACATGCAAGGCAGGCACGGGCACACAATGTACATGGCAGACAGGCACACATGCACACGGCAGTCATGTGTACACGTGCATGGTATTCATGTGTACATACGTGCATAGCAGGTACATACACGTGCACGAAAAACACACGCGCGCTTGGCAGGCACCCCTTACACGTGCACAAGCACTCTCAGGCACGTGGACGTTAGGTTTGAGCAAGGACGCACGTACACAGTACACACACACACACATACACGTGTCTTTGTGTGTACTGTGAACGTGCGTGCTCAAACTAGACGCACACACACACACACACACACAAGCGCACACACGCGCGCACACGCACGTTAGGAAGTATTTCTTCAGTCACAATTGTCAGGAAGTGGTATAGTCTGGTAAGTGATGTAGTGGAGGCAGGATCCATACATAGCTTTAAAAGGAGGTATGGTAAAGCTCATGGAGCAGGAAGAGTGACGTAGTAGGGACAAGTGAAGAGGCGGGGCCAGGAGCTATGACTTGACCCCTGCAACCACAATTAGGGGAATTAGTTGAGTACACTTGAACACACACACACAAACACACACACAAGAGATTAGTGCAGAAGCTGGAGGATCAGGCGCACGTAAAAGGGAGGGCACTGCAATGGATAAGGGAATACTTGACAGGGAGGCAGCAACGAGTCATGGTACGTGAAGAGGTATCACAGTGGGCGCCTGTTACGAGCGGGGTCCCACAGGGGTCAGTTCTACGACCAGTGCTATTTTTGATATATGTGAACGACATGATGGAAGGAATAGACTCTGAAGTGTCCCTGTTCGCAGATGACGTGAAGTTGATGAGAAGAATTAAATCGGACGAGGATGAGGCAGGACTGCAAAGAGACCTGGACAGGCTGGACATGTGGTCCAGCAACTGGCTTCTCGAATTCAATCCAGCCAAATGCAAAGTCATGAAGATTGGGAAGAAGCAAAGAAGACCGCAGACAGAGTATAGGCTAGGTGGACAAAGACTACAGACCTCACTCAGGGAGAAAGACCTTGGGGTGACCATAACACCGAGCACATCACCGGAGGCACACATCAACCAAATAACCGCTGCAGCATACGGGCGCCTGACAAACCTGAGAATAGCGTTCCGATACCTTAATAAGGAATCGTTCAAGACACTGTACACTGTGTATGTTAGGCCCATACTGGAGTATGCAGCACCAGTCTGGAACCCACACCTGGTCAAGCACGTCAAGAAGTTAGAGAAAGTACAAAGGTTTGCAACAAGGCTAGTCCCAGAGCTCAAGGGAATGTCGTACGAGGAAAGGTTAAGGGAAATCGGACTGACGACACTGGAGGACAGAAGGGTCAGGGGAGACATGATAACGACATACAAGATACTGCGGGGAATAGACAAGGTGGACAGAGATAGGATGTTCCAGAGAGGGGACACAGGGACAAGGGGTCACAACTGGAAGCTGAAGACTCAGACGAGTCACAGGGACGTTAGGAAGTATTTCTTCAGTCATAGAGTTGTCAGCAAGTGGAATAGCCTAGCAAGTGAAGTAGTGGAGGCAGGAACCATACAATGTTTTAAGAAGAGGTATGACAAAGCTCAGGAAGCAGAGAGAGAGAGAGGAACCAGTAGCGATCAGTGAAGAGGCGGGACCAGGAGCTGAGTATCGACCCCTGCAACCACAATTAGGTGAGTACAATTAGGTGAGTACACAGGAAAAAGTAAGGAAGACAATGGCCATGTACAAACAGGACCCAGAGACACACGGGGAAAGGCAATGGGAGGAGAGGGATAAGTCAGTGTTTATTCATGGGCTTCAGAAGATCGAGGGGAGGACAGCAGGAAGAAAAACAGGAGATTGAAAAGATCATCAAAGAAATAGGCGAGGTCATGACTGAGACAGTAAATTTTCAGAAACTAGGGGGGTTCTTGAAGGGGAGAAATTGGCTGGTCAAGCTGATTTTCAAGATATAAATGGTGCAAAACAGGATCCTGCAAGAGAAACCACAGCTGAAGGAATCGTCAATATACAAGAGGGTGTTACTAGACCAAAGCAGAACAATAACAGAACGACAGCTGAGGGAGAGGATACAGAAGCGAAAGGGGCTAAGAAGAGAGACAAGGACAGAATCAGCAAAGGACAACCAGAGCAGGCAGAACAACAAGCACAAGCACACACAGAACCACTCCCAGAACCCCACAACCAAACACAAACCACAATCCACACAGCTCCCACCCCACACTACACTATACTATAGAATCCCACAGCACACTACCAGGCCATTCACCCCACAGACCCCCTAGAGTACAGTGCTGGAGAGGAAACTTAAAATATGGTACACCAACACTGTTGGAATAACGAATAAGGGAGAAGAGTGGCATGAAATTGTAAAAGAGGCATCACTGGACATCATAGCTCTCACCGAAACCAAGCTCACAGATGCCATCTTTCCAATGGGATATCAGATCCTGAGGAAAGACAGAGGGAACAGAGAGGGTGGATGAGTGGCACTGGTCGTCAAAAACCAATGGGATATTGATGAGCTGGAGAGAGGAGACACAGGAGAAGCAAGAGATTACATAATAGGAACAATTCAATCTGGAGGTCCTAAGATGGTAATTGCAGTGATGTATAACCCACCACAGAACAATAGGAGGACAAGGCAAGAGTACGATGAGAGTAACAGAGCGATGGTTGACACACTGACTGAAGTAGCCAGAAGGGCTCATGTGAGCAGGCCAAAGCTACTGATTGTGGCTTCAATCACAAAGAAATTGACTGGGAGAACTTGGAGGCACATGGGGGCCCAGAGACGTGGAGGGCTAAGATAATGGAGGTGGTACTGAAAAACCTCATGTACCAACATGTAAAGGACACTACCAGAGAGGAGATGAGAGAATGAACACCAGCAAGACTGGACCTAGTATTCACTTTGAGTAGTACAGACATTGAGGACATCACACATGAAAGACCCCTCGGAGCCAGTGAGCACATGGCTCTGAACTTTGAATACATACTAGAGTTACAAGTGGAGAGGAAAGCAGGAAGGACAAGACGAATGAAGCCAAACTACAAGAGAGGGGACTACACAGGCATGAAGAATTTCCTGCACGGGGTTCAGTGGGACAGAGGACTGGCAGGGAAGTCAGTAAATGAGATGATGGAATATATGATAATATGGAAAGAAGCTGAGGAGAGGTTTGTACCCAGGGGTAACAGAAATAACGAGAAGGCCAGGATAAGCCCTTGGTTCACTCAAAGGTGCAGAGAGGTGAAAACCAAGTGTGATAGAGAATGGAAGTATAGAAGGCAAAGGACCCAGGAGAATAAGGAGAGAAGTTGTAGAATATGAACAGGTAAGAAGGGAGGCCCAACGACAATACGAAAATGACATAGCAGCAAAAGCCAAATCTGAAAACAACAGTCAAAGACCAGGTAATCAGGCTGAGGAAGGAAGGCGGGAAGATCACAAGAAACGACCGAGAAGTATGTGAGGAGCTCAACATGAGATTCAAAGAAGTGTTCACAGAGTCAGAAAGGACTCCGGAAAGACAGATAGGTGAGGTACACCATCAAGTGTTGGGCATAATACATACAACCGAGGAGGAAGTGAAGAGGCTGCTATGCGAGCTAGATACCTCAAAGGCGATGGGGCTGGACATCTCTCCACGGGTCTTGAGAGAGGGAGCAGAGGTACTATGTGCAATCCTAACAACAATATTCAATGCATCTGTCGAAACAGAGCGACTACCTGAGGTATGGAAGACAGCAAATGTAGTCCCAATTTTTAAAAAAGGAGACAGACACGAAGCATTAAACTACAGACCAGTGTCACTGACATGTATAGATTATCAACGACAACCAGCACGGTTTCAGGGACGAAAAATCCTGTGTCACAAACCTACTGGAGTTCCATGACAGGGTGACAGTAGTAAGACAAAAAAAAGAGGGGTGGGTAGTTTATGTTTTCTTGGACTGTAAGAAGGCTTTTGACACAGTTCCACACAAGAGATTACTGCATGAGATGGGGGACTAGGCAGGTATAACAGGGAAGGCACTGCAATGGATCAGGTAATACCTCCTCAGGAAGAAATCAGCGGGTCATGGTACGTAATGAGGTGTCAGGGTGGGCGCCTGTGACGAGCGGGGTTCCACAGGGTCCAGTGCTACGTCATGTGCTGCTTCTTGTGTATGTGAACAACATGACGGAAGGAGTAGACTCAGGAATGTCCCTGTTTCCAGATGATGTGAAGTTGATGAGAATTTAATCGGACGAGGACCAGGCGGAACTACAAAGGGATCTGGACAGGCAGCAGACCTGGTTTAGAAACTGGCTCCTGGAACTCAACCCCACCAAGAGCAGTGCCATGAAGATTGGGGAAGGGCAAAGAAGACCGCAGACGGAGTACAGTCTAGGAGGCCAGAGACTACAAACCTCACTCAAGGAAAAGGATCTTGGTGTGAGTATAACACTTGTCACATCTCCTGAGGCGCACTCAACCAAATAACTGCTGCAGCATATGGGCGCCTAGCAAACCTAAGAATAGCATTCCGACATCTTAATAAGGAATCGTTCAGGACCCTGTACACCGTGTATGTCAGGCCTATATTGGAGTACGCAGCACCACTTTGGAACCCACACCTACCCAAGCATGTAAGGAATTAGAGCAAGTGCAAAGGTTAGCAACAAAATAGTTCCGGAGCTAAGGGACATGTCCTACGAGCAGAGGTTAACTGAAATCGACCTGACGACACTGGAGGACAGGAGAGATAGGGAAGATATGATAACGACATATAAAATACTGAGTGGAATTGACAAGGTGGAGCGAGACAAGATGTTCCGGAGATGGGACACAGCAACAAGGGGTCACAATTGGAAGTTAAAGACTCCTATGAATCACAGGGATGTTAGGAAGTATTTCTTCAGTCACAGAGTTGTCAGGAAGTGGAATAGTCTGGGAAGTGATGTAATTTAAGAAGATGTGTTTAAGAAGAGGTATGATAAAGCTCAAGGAGCAGGAAGAGTGACCTAGTAGCGACCAGTGAAGAGGCGGGGCCAGGAGCTGTGAATCCACCCCTGCAACCACAACTAGGTGAGGTAAGCGCGCGCGCGCGCACACACACACACACACACACACACACACACATGCGCGCGCGCGCTCACACGCACAAAAGCGTGCCTGGCAGACTCATTTCTTTTTTGTGCTGGAACATGTTTACTCACACATATTTGCATTTCGACGTATATATGTCTACATTTAGATATGCATATGTTCAGTTGGGTAGTTATACGTGTTTACCTCTTTACGTACATGTGTTTACCTGGATTCGTACATGTATTAACGTGGGAACACTGTGTTTACACGAGTGCGTACATATGTCTGCATGGCTAGGTACATGTGTTTGTTGGTTCATAAATTTACGTGGGTACGTACTTAGGAAAACACATGTACGTAATTTTTTATTAGTTACCTCTCCCCTAAGGGACACCTCTGACTGATTACCAAAAGCTTTTTTTTTTCTTCCTCTAAAGTTTTCGTTCATTACTTGAGAACATTAACATATGAGAGGTGTTTACGAAGTAGAAGTGATGCAAGGAGGGAGTAGTATGTAGAGAGAAAGAGAGAGGTTAAGAGAGTGGTGAATCAATGTAAAAAGAGAGCAAATGAGAGAGTGGGTGAGATGTTACCAACAAATTTTGTTGAAAATAAGAAAATTTGGAGTGAGATTAATAAGTTAATAAGTTGAGGAAGCCTCTAGGAGAGTTATTAAATGGAGAGTTAAAGGTATCGGGAAATGAGGGAATAATTTGAGGAATTGTTAAATGTTGATGAAGATAGGGAAGCTGTGATTTCGTGTATGGGGCAAGGAGGAATAACATCTTGTAGGAGTGAGGAAAAGCCAGTTGTGAGTGTGGGGGAAGTTCGTGAGGCAGTGGGTAGAATGAAAGGGGGTAAGGCAGCTGGGATTGATGAGATAAAGATAGGAATGTTAAAAGCAGGTGGGGATATAGTTTTGGAGTGGTTGCTGCTCTTACTTAATAAATATATGGAAGAGGGTAAGGTACCTAGGGACTGACAGAGAGCATGCATAGTTCCTTTGTATAAAGGCAAAGGGGACAAAAAAAGTGCAAAAATTGTAGGGGAATAAGTCTGTTGAGTATACCTGGTAAAGTGTAAGGCTGTCAATGAAAGAATTAAGATTAAGACGGAGAGTAGGCTAGCAGATGAACAAGGAGGCTTTAGGAAAGGTAGGGGGTGTGCAGACCTATATGTTTACAGTGAAACATACAGGTGAACAGTATTTAGATAAAGGTAAAGAGGATTTGTGGCATTTATGGAACTGAAAAAGGCGTACGACTGGGTGGATAGATGGGCAATGTGGCAGATGTTACGGATATGTGGAACACGTAGATTATTGAAAGCAGTGAAGAGCTTTTACGAGGATAGTGAGGCTCAGCTTAGATTATGTAGGAGAGAGAAAGATTATTTCCGGGTAAAAGTAGGCTTTAGACATGGATGTGTGATGTCACCGTGGTTAATCAATATATTTATAGATGGGGTTGTAAGAGAAGTGAATGCTCGGGTGTTGGCAAGAGTTGTGTTATTAAAATATAAAGAATCTAACACAAAGTGGGAGTTGTAGCAGTTGCTCTTTGCTGATGACACTGTGCTTTGGGGAGATACTGAAGAGAAGTTGCAGAGGTTGGTGGATGAGTTTGGTAGGGTATGTAAAAGAATAAAATTAAAAGTGAATATAGGAAAAGGGTGAAGCGATGAGGATAAAAAAAAATTAGGTAACGAAAGATTGGATATCAGATTGGAGGGAGAGAGTATGGAGGAGGTGACTGTATTCAGATATTTAGGAGTGGACGTATCAGCAGATGGGTCTATGAAAGATGAGGTGAATCATAGAATTGACGAGCAGAAAAAACTGAATGGTGTACTGAGGAGTCTGTGGAGACAAAGAACTTTGTCCATGGAAGCAAAGAGGGGAATGTATGAGAGTATAGTTATACCAACGCTCTTATATGGGTGTAAAGCAACAAAAAGAAGGCTGGAAGCAGTGGAGATGTCTAGTATGAGGGCACTGTGTGGTGTGAATATAATACAGGGAATTCGTAGTTTGGAAATAAGGAGAAGGTGCCGGATTACCAAAACCATTATCCAGAGGGCTGAGGAAGGGCTGAGGGGGTTCGGACATGTACAGAGAATGGAACAAAATAGAATGAATTTAAGTGTGTATAAATCTGTAGTGGAGGGAAGGCGTGGCAGGGGTCGGCCTAGGAAAGGTTGGAGGGAGGGGGTAAAGGAGGTTTTGTGTGCGAGGGGCTTGGACTTCCAGCAAGCATGCGTGAGCGTGTTTGATAGGAGCGAATGGAGACAAACAGTTTTTAGGATTTGACGTGCTGTTGGAATGTGAGCAGGGTAACATTTATGAAGGGGTTCAGGGAAACCGGCAGGCCGGACTTGAGTCCTGGAGATGGGAAGTACAGTGCCTGCACTCTGAAGGAGGGGTGTTAATGTTGCAGTTTTATAAATCTCTCTGGCAAGACAGTGATGGAGTGAATGATGATGAATGCTTTTCTTTTTCGGGCTACCTTGCCTTGGTGGGAGACGGCCGATGTGTTAATAATACATTATATATATATATATATATATATATATATATATATATATATATATATATATATATATATATATATATATATATATATATATATATATATATATATTTTATACATGCATATTCATGTACATGTATATGGATATATACATACACACATGCATACATATTTTTATACTTTTCTACAGTTTCATCACAACCTTGTACTAGTATTTTCGCATTCATTGATGGTGAGGCAGCAGGGCCTTTGGCACACGGGGCACCATGGCACTGTTTTAAAAACAGTCAAATGGGTGACTGTTAGCGGCGCCTCGAACAGTAGAAAATGCAACCTTTTTTTTGTAGTCTCGTGCAGTGGCTGCCATTTTTCTGTTCTCGAAGCAGATCTTTCTTTTTTTTCTTACTTTTATCTTTTATTTAAAGGTTTTTCTAAACTATCGTAACTTAACCTAGAAATGTACTGCAAACCGTTTGTAGGGAAGTGACATTTAGTTTCACCTGTAACAGATGTCGTACATTGCAATCCTGAGGCAAGATGTTGCCAGCACTGCAATACTGACAGCAGCTTCAAGTCTAAGGTCTACATCAACACTAAGTTCACACTGTTCAGAGTTTCAGGTCTGTGCAATACTGTCAGTCTCAGTGTCAGGTCTATAACAGCTGGCAGGCGCAGTCATGTCTATAACAGCAGGCAGACACAGACGGGTCTATAACAGCAAGCAGGCACAGACAGGTCTATAACAGCAGACAGATATAGACAAGTCTATAACAGCAGACACAGACAGTTCTATAACAGCAAGCAGGCACAGACAGGTCTATAACAGCAGGCAGGCACAGACGGGTTTCTAACACCAGGCAGGCACAGACAGGTCTATAACAGCAGGCAGACACAGACAGGTTATAACAGCAGAAACAGACAGGTCTATATGAGCAGGCAGGCACAGACGGATCTATAACAGCAGGCACGCACAGACAGGTCTATAACAGCAGGCAAGCACAGACAGGTCTATAACAGTAGGCAGGCGCATATAGGTATATAACAGTAGGCAGGCACAAAGAGGTCTATAACAGCAGGCAGGCACAGACGGGTTGATAACAGCAGGCACGCACAGATAGGTCTATAACAGTAGGCAGGCAGAGAGAGGTCTATAACAGCAGGCAGACACAGGCAGGTCTATTACAGCAGGCAGACACAAATCTATAACAGCAGGCACGCACAGACGGGTCTATAACAGCAAGCAGACACAGACGGGTCTATAACAGCAGGCACAGACAGGTCTATAACAGCAGGCAGGCAGAGACAGGTGTTATAACAGCAGGCAGGCAGAGACAGGTGTTATAACAGCAGGCAGGCAGAGACAGGTGTTATAACAGCAGGCAGACACAGGTGTTATAACAGCAGGCAGACACAGACAGGTGTTATAACAGCAGGCAGGCACAGACAAGTGTTATAACAGCAGGCAGACATAGACAGGTCTATAACAGCAGGCAAGCACAGACAGGTCTATAACAGCAAGCATGCACAGACAGTTCTATAACAGCAGGCAGACACAGACGGGTTTATAACAGCAGGCCGGCACAGACATGTCTATAACGGTTGCCAATATAGTTCTAGCTGCCCAGACAACTTCTGTTCCGAGTAGGGAAATTAGATCTAACAAAAATGATCCCAAATGGATGAACAATAGATTAAAACATCTCATTGGTCAAAAGTGAGGCATATATAGGCGTATCAAAAGAGGGAATGGGCAGTTAAGAAATCAATATATTCAATTAAAGATAGAAATGAAGAAAGGAATAAGAAAAGCAAAAAGGGATTATGAGGCTAAGGTCGCAAGAAATTCAAAGACTAACCCAAAAGGATTCTTTCAGGTATACAGAAGTAAGATTAGGGACAAGATTGGTCCATTTAAGAGTAACTCTGGCCAGATCACTGACAGTGATAGGGATATGTGTGAAATTCTCAATACTTACTTCCTCTCAGTTTTCACCCAGGAAAATACTAGCGATAGTCCTGAAATAATAGATTATGTAGAACAGGATGATAAACTATGTACGATTGCGGTAACTAGTGACATGGTCCTCAGACAAATAGAGAAACTAAAACCTAACAAACCCCCAGGCCCTGATGAACTGTTTGCAAGGGTGTTAAAGGAATGTAAAGAGGAACTTAGCATACCTTTGGCTAATCTTTTCAGCATATCAATACAAACTGGCATAGTGCCTGATAAGTGGAAAATGGTAAATGTAATACCTGTTTACAAGGCAGGTGACAGGTCCTTGGCTTCGAACTATAGACCAATAAGCCTTACCTCCATAGTGGGAAAATTTATGGAATCAGTAATTGCCGAAGCAATTCGTAGCCATCTTGATAGGCATAAATTAATCAACGAATCTCAGCATGGTTTTACAAAGGGGCGTTCCTGTCTTACGAATTTACTAACATTTTTCACTAAGGTGTTTGAGGAGGTAGATTATGGTAATGAATATGATATTGTGTATATGGACTTCAGTAAGGCTTTCGATAGAGTTCCACATCAGAGGCTATTTATATCTGTATCTAGAGGTATAAATAATAGAAGCCTCAGGTTGTTCTTAAACTCTATATATCCTTGGTTAGGACTCATTTAGACTATGCTGCTCAGTTCTGGTCACCGTATTACAGAATGGATATAAATGATCTGGAAATCGTACAGAGGAGGATGGCAAAGATGATCCCATGTATCAGAAATCTTCCCTATGAGGATAGACTGAGGCCCTGAAGCTGCACTCTCTCGAAAGGGGGGATATGATTGAGGTGTATAAATGGAAAACAGGAATAAATAAAGGGGATGTAAATAGCGTGCTGAAAATTTCCAGCCATGACAGGACTCGCAGCAATGGTTTCGAGTTGGAAAAATTCAGATTCAGGAAGGATATAGGAAAGCACTGGTTTGGTAATAGATTTGTGGATGAGTGGAACAAACTCTCGAGTACAGTTATTGAGGCTAAAACGTTGTGTAGTTTTAAAAATAGATTAGATAAATACATGAGTGGGTGTGGGTGGGTGTGAGTTGAACCTGACTAGCTTGTGCTGCTGGGTCTGGTGCCGTGCTCCTTCCTTGAGTGGAGGTGACCAGACTGGGTGGGTCATTGGGCTAATCCAGGGGGGGGGACATGGACCTTTTCCGCATGGGTCAGTAGGCCTGTTGCAGTGTTCCTTCTTTCTTATGTTCTTAAGTTCTTATAACAGCAGGCAGGCACAGACAGGTCTATAACAGCAGGGAGGCACAGACAGGTCTATAACAGCAGACATACGCAGGCAAGTCTATAACAGTAGGCAGACACAGACAGGTTTATAACAGCAGAAACAGACAGGTCCATAACAGCAGAAACAGACAGGTCTAAATCAGCAGGCAGGCACCGAGAGGTCTATAAGAGCAGGCAGACACAGGCAGGTCTATAACAGCAGGCAGGCACAGATGGGTCTATAACAGAAGGCAGGCACAGACAGGTCTATAACAGCAGGCAGGCACAGAGAGGTCCATAACAGAAGGCAGGCACAGAGAGGTCTATAACAGCAGGCAGACACAGACAGGTCTATAACAGCAGGCAGGCACAGACAGGTGTTACAACAGCAGGCAGACACGGACAGGTATATAACAGCAGGCAGACACAGACAGGTCTATAACAGCAGGCTGGCACAGACATGTCTATAACAGCAGGCAGACACAGACAGGTCTGTAACAGCAGGCAGACACAGACAGGTGTTATAACAGCAGGCAGACACAGACAGCTCTATAACAGCAGGCAGACACAGACAGGTCTATAACAGCAGGCAGACAGCAGGGAGACACAGACTGGTCTATAACAGCAGGCAGGCACAGACAGGTGTTATAACAGCAGGCAGACACAGACAGGTATATAACAGCAGGCAGACACAGACAGGTCTATAACAGCAGGCAGGCACAGACATGTCTATAACAGCAGGCAGGCACAGGTCTATCACAGTAGGCAGACACAGAGAGGTCTATAACAGCAGGCAGACACAGACAGGTCTATAACAGCAGGCAGACACAGACGGATCTATAACAGCAGGCAGACACAGACAGGTATATAACAGCAGGCAGGCATAGACAGGTCTATAACAGCAGGCAGGCACAAACAGTTTTTATAACAGCAGGCAGACACAGACAGGTCTATAACAGCAGGCAGACACAGACAGGTCTATAACAGCAGGCAGACACAGACAGGTCTATAACAGCAGGCAGACACAGACAGGTCTATAGCAGCAGGCAGACACAGACAGGTCTATAACAGCAGGCAGGCACAGACAGGTCTATAAAAGCAGGCAGACACAGACAAGTCTATAACAGCAGGCAGGCACAGACAGGTATTATAACAGCAGGCCTTCACAGACAGGTGTTATAACAGCAGGCAGACACAGACATCTCTATAACAGCAGGCAGATAAAGACAGGTCTATAACAGCAAGCAGGCACAGACAGGTCTATAACAGCAGGCAGGCACAGACAGGTCTATAACAGCAGGCAGGCATAGACAGGTCTATAACAGCAGGCAGGCACAGACAGGTCTATAACAGCAGGCAGGCATAGACAGGTCTATAACAGCAGGCAGGCACAGACAGGTCTATAACAGCAGTAAAAGTCAGGCAGGTCAGAGTCATAGGACTTTAACAGCAGTCGGACTCTGGCAGGTCAGTCACAGGTCTGTGACAGCAGTCAAACTGACGCTCACAGCTTCAGGTCAGTCACAGGTCTGTGACAGCAGTCAAACTGACGCTCACAGCTTCAGGTCTGTAACAGCACCCCTGCTCCAGACTGTATAGGGAGGGAGGGGGGAGCACAAATCCCTTTGCAGTGTAATTACACTTCCTGCAAGCAGCCTCACCTGCGTCCCTCCCTATCACTGAGGTAATTAATGTGGTCAAGCTTAAATGGCTTCAAACCTAAAGCCCTTCTCATTATTTTTCACAGTGGTACAAACGAACCCTCGAAGAGATAATAACACTGAAGGCAAGAGAAGTACTCTACATTCCGGCCTTACACTGAGATCCTCATCAGTAAACTATCCACATGTATAGGTTCTCAGGTATTGTGTTACTGCAGAGTGCACATTACATTTTCGTCGTATCTCAGATGTTGTGCCACTGGGTTGACAGGTGTTGTGCCACTGAGCAGCATTTATTACCCCTGTGTGGGTCGGCAGGTATTGTACCACTGAGCAGTGAATATTACACCTGTGTAGGCTACCAGTTATTGTGCTACCAATGTGGTAGAGAGACATTGACAAAGCTCTTTATATGGTTGATTAAATTTTGCATTTTTTTCTTCCTTAACTTTTCCCCTTCTTTTAATTTCACTCATAACACGAGTAGATCTCATCACATCGCCTTCAAATTTTCAACTCTGGTGAACCAGGGAATCCAACGTGACCATAGTTGTTAACCTCCATTCTCATCATCATGGAATGTCTCTGATAACTTCCAAAACCCTCAGCTGTGTGGCTCCAAACGATGAAAAAGAGTTACCTTCTAATTCGACGATGTCGGGGTAACTGATATTTTATATCTGCCATATTTAATATCTGATGTTTAACATCTTCCAGTATTACGTATAAACATTTCGTGTGATTTTTTAATTCCAGTAAATCACGTTAAATATATCTTATTCCGCCTCTTCCGAATGTCTTCAATACTTAATGATTGAGACATCTTATTCATAGGATAGTACCCATTAGGTTTATATTTAAAATTATTGTAAATTAACTTATAAAACTCGGAATCACTGGGATCTGTGCGATAACTGGAGAATTTCTTCAGATCTGCTTCACAGTTTCAATCTTGACGTGTTTTCCAGAAAGCGAGGCTGTCATAGTTATTAGGCTGCGTACGTCCCAATTTTGTCAGTTTTATTAAATATGTATTAAATACATATTTAATAAAAATGACCCACCCAGTCTAGTCACCTCCACTCAAGGAAGGAGCACGGCACCAGACCCAGCAGCACAAGCTAGTCAGGTCCAACTCACACCCACCCAAACCCAGTCTTTGTCAATTTTATTAATAGGTATATAAATTTCCAATCAATAATTAAAGGATGGCTTACCTTACCGGTTCCAAAATTATTAATAGTGACCCCTTCCATTAAGATGACTCACTGTGTGTTTAGAGTCTAAACCGACACTCTAAAATACATAATGTAAACTTTAGCTGTGTAGCTGCAAGTCCGAAATTTTACTGACATTCTTACCAAAATTAGAATTGATAGATTCAGAGTAATTACTCATAAAATGCATTTTCTGATAGGCTTTAAACCTTCAATGTAGATGTTACATTAAAAGAAAGCCTGACTTTCACGTTGATCTATATAAATTTTTAGTTGCCAGGTTTATTAATAACTACAAAATGCTTCTACTGGCTGTATCTTACGTTATTATTATTTTTTTTGAATTAATAATCTGCACGTACCAATTTGCAATTTTTTTTTAGAAAAAATGATAAAATGGCTTTTATTAAAAAAAATAACCCAATTAATTATTTTTTGACGATTGTAGAAAATTTTAAGCAGAATACAGACGCAAAATGCTGAGAAATATTGAAAACGTGTTTTCAAAACGCTATTAATTTCCAGGACATCAGTTAACCTTTAATATCCTAAGACGTTATGGCCGAGCCGGGAGTGACAACAACCGTGTTTTTGTCTTCATATTATTAAGCGCTAAACCCATAAGGGTCCTACAGCGCTGCCTTGTCTTCACAGAACTTGCTCTTTCGTATTATATTTCTTAAAAGAGGGTGTCCTGATGCTGGCGAGCTCTTGATTCAAGGAACTGCCAATATTTAACTGCCCTAATAACCTTCTGCCACATACTGCACTGTTCCTGTCCCAAGCAATCAGGTTTCGATCCAAGAAGCCGGAGGGTAGCTCGGATTCCTTGGATCACGATCTTTTCACCGGCAGGGTTGATAAAGTTATAACCAGAACGAAGCGAAGACCGTAAGTTTTCCTCCCTGCAGCATACTGTAATATTGATAATGGTATAAAATACTGACAACCTGGAGTCTATTCAGGGGATCAACGCCCCCCTCGGCCCGGTCCACGACCATGCCTCCCGGTGGACCAGGGCCTGATCACCCAGGCTGTTACTGCTGGCCGCACGTAGTCCAAAGTATGAACCACAGGCCGGCTGATCCGGCACCGACTTGAGGTATCTGTCCAGCTCCCTCTTGAAGGCAGCCAGTGGACTTTTGGTAATTCTCCTTATTCTTGGTGGGAGGCTGTTGAACAGTCTTGGGCCCCGGACACTTATGGTGTTTTCTCTTAGTGTACCAATGGCGCCCCTACTTTTCATTGAGGGTATTTTGCATTCCCTGCCCAGTCTTTTAATTTCGTAGGGAGTGATTTCTGTGTGCAGATTTGGGACCATTCCTTCTAGAATTTTCCAAGTGTATATTATGATGAATTTCTCTTCCTTGCGTTCCAGCGAGTACAAATCAAGTGCTTCCAAGAGTTCCCAGTAGTTGAGGTGTTTGATAGAACTTATACGTGCAGTAAAGGTTCTCTGTACATTCTCTAGATCTGCAATTTCACCTGCTTTGAACGGAGATGTTAATGTACAGCAGTATTCCAGCCTAGAGAGAACAAGTGATTTGAAAAGGATCATCATTGGCTTGTCATCTCTTGTTTTCAACGTTCTCATTATCCATCGTATCATTTTCTTTGCTCTTGTGATCGTGGCACTATTGTAATCCTCGAAAGTGAGATCCTCAGACATTACTACTCCCAGGTCCCTCTGAAGATTAAGACACAGGTGCAACAGTTGGATATCTTTATTGATGAAACGTTTCGCCTACATAGTAGGCTTCTTCAGTCAAATGCAAAGAGAGCAGTAGAAATAAATTACTGATGATGCAATCAGTCCATCAACCTTGGAGAAAAAGTATTTGAGGTGGTCATTCCCTAAGTCTGGAGAAGAGTTCAGCTCCATGGTCCAAATCTATATCGTTGATAAGGTTGGTGGACTAATTACTTCATCTTTGTTTCCTTTCTACTGCTGCCTCTGTATTTGACTGAAGAAGTCTACTGTGTAAGTGAAACGTTTCATAAATATATCCCACTGTTGCACATGTCTTAATCTTCAGCATACAGTAATACAGAACAGAGTTCCGAGTTGATGTTGACTAGGTGCTTCACCACAGACTTCACCACATGATGTTGCTTCACAATATTTATCTTCCACAACAGTGAGACGTACTTTTTAATGAAGAATGAGACACTTGTGCGAGGTCCTACTTCTCCAGGAGGAAATTGGGAGGCTGAAAATTCACCTCGATGGGTTTGGGAGTGTGAGGTGGCTAGAGTGGTTGAGGGAAATGAGGCTACCAGCAGTGAGGTGCAGTCTGTTACTCGCTGCGAGGAGGCTACCAGAAATGAGGTGCAGTCCAGCACCTGCTACAAGTAGCGAGTGGTTCCCAGTAATGGGAGGAGCATCGAAATAAGGAAAGTTAAGAGAGAAGATTTGAAGGTAGGAAATCGTTTCTCTGTTCTTCAGGATGAGTGTACTTCAGTGGTTAGTGAAGGTAAAGGTACTACCCCTGTTCATAGAGGTAAGCGAATTCTTGTGGTTGGTGACTCACAGGTAAGATATATGGACTGTGCTTTCTGTAATAAGAATAAGAAGGTGAGAAAGAGTGCTTCCCTGGAACTGATGTTGGTGAAATAGTCAACAGGTTGGATATCATGTCTGGTAATGGGAGCAAGCCCATTATCTGTTTCAGTGCCGGGGGAAGTGATATTGTGAAGATTAGGAGACAAGAGCTGCTAGATAAGTACAGGTCAGTTATAGATTTAATTACGTCTAAGGGAGGGATCCCAATAATATGTAGCATCTTGCCTAGAATGGAAGTAGGAAATGAATGGTTGTCTAGGGCAGTTGGTGTAAATTGCTGGCTGGACAGATACTGCAAAGAACTTGCAAACCAATTCATTGACAACTGGGACAACTTTTATGGCAAACATATGTATGCAAGGGATGGGGTACATCTCTCTGGGGCTGGGGTGGTAGCATTTGCCAACTCGATCGAGAGGGCCATTGCTGATATATCTAGGATTTTAAACTGATAGAAGATAGGGGTATGGGTGTGTGTGGGAAACAGTCAGGTTGCAACACTAGGGTAGAAAACAGTAAATATTTAAAAGACATTCATCATAAAATTACAAATAAAGAAAAGGGATCAGGTTAGCAAAGGGAGACAGCAGAGGGCAGCGAGAGTCTAACTCCCTTAAGGTTTACTATACTAATAGCAGGAGTGTAAGAAATAAGATAGATGAGCTAAGATTAACTGCAAGTGCAGGAAGCATGTATATTATTGCTATAACAGAGACCTGGCTCAATCTGAAAGATAGAGAGATGCCTTCCGAATGTTACATACAAGGCTATAAATTATTCCACACTAATAGGGTCAACAGGAAGAGTGGTGGAGTAGCAATGTATGTCAGAGAATTTAAATTGTGTTAGACAAGATATAAAATTAGAAGCGTCAGCCACTGAATCTGTTTGGATACAGCTTCTCGAGGGCCATGAAAACTAATCTTGGGTTTGAGAGTGCAGTAAACTCCTATGGGACGAAATTCGTACGGTATCTACATACGAAAATGTGCTGATGGGAGATTTTAACTTTAGACAAACTGATTAGAGCAATTTGACAGGAAATTTGGAGTCAAGTGACTTTCTTGATACGATTCAGGCTTGTTTTTTAAAACAGTTTGTGACAGAACCAACTAGAGGAAATAACCTGCTTGACTTGGTTCTTGCCAACAAAGATTCACTAATTAATAATCTTGAGGTTAATGATGAGCTTGGAGACAGTGATCACAAATCACTCAGTTTTATTATATCATGGAATTACCCTAATAATGACAATCAAGTCTCTGTCCCTGACTTCCGCTTGGCTGATTTCATAGGACCGAGAAATTACCTGGGTGGGCTGAACTGGAATGACCTGACTATGGGTCAGGTAGGTGGTGATGGTTGCCAATATGATGTTTTCCAGAGTATAGTTCTAGCTGCTCAGACAACTTGTTTCAAATAGGGAAATCAGATCAAACAAAAATTATCCTAAATGGATGAACAATAGATTAAAACATCTCATTGGTCAAAAGGTCAAAAGAGAGGCATATACAGGCGAATGAAAAGACGAGAGGGGCAGTTAAGAAATAAATATATTTAGAGAGAAATAAAAAAAGGAATAAGAAAAGCAAAAAGAGATTATGAGGTTAAAGTTGCAAGAGAGCAGAAGACTGACCTGAAAGAAATCTTTCAGGTATACATATGATTAGTGACAAGATAGGCCCTCTCAAAAGTTACTCGGGTCAGCTCACGGACAGTGATAAGGAAATGTGTATAATTTTTAACACTTCCTCTCAGTTTTTACACAGGAAGATACTAGTGATATTCCAGAAATAATAAATTATGTAGAACATGACGATAATAAACTATGCACGATTAGAGTCACAAGTGACATGGTCCTTAGACAAATAAATGAATTAAAACCAAACAAATTCCCATGCCCTGATAAACTGTATGTAAGGGTTTTAAATGAATGTGAAGAATAACTTAGCATACCTTTGGCTAATCTTTTCAACATATCACTGCAAACTGGCATAGTGCCAGATAAGTGGAAAATAGCAAGAGGTCCTTAGCTTCGAACTATTCACCAATAAACCTAACCTCCATAGTAGGTAAATATATGGAATCAATAATTGCAGAGGCAATTCGTAGCCATTTTGAAAATCATAAATTGATCACCGAATCTCAGCACGGTTTTACAAAAGGGCGTTCCTGCCTTACGAAATTGGTGACTTTTTTCACTAAGGTATTTGAGGAGGTAGATCATGGAAATGAAAATGATAGTGTATATGGACTTCAGTAAGGCTTTTGATAGAGTCCCACATCAGAGACTATTGAGGAAACTAAAGGCACACGGAATAGGAGAAATTTTTTCCTGGACAGAGGCATGGTTGACAAATAGGCAGCAGAGAATTTGCATAAATGGGGAGAAATCAGAGTGGGGAAGCGTCACGAGCTGTGCTCCACAGGGGTCAGTGTTGGGCCCCTTGTTGTTCACAATCTACATAAACGACATAGATGAGGGAACAGATAGCGACATAAGCAAGTTTGCCGATGACACCAAAATAGGCTGTCCAATTCATTCTGGCGAGGACATTACAGCACTCCAGGAAGATTTAAATAAACTGATGCAGTGGTCGGAGAAGTAGCAGATGCAGTTTAATATAGACAAATGCAAAGTTCTAAACACTGGACAGGAAATAACCATGCCACATATAAACTAAATAATGTAGAACCTTATATTACTGATGCAAACAGGATTTGGGAGTTCTGGTTAGCAGTAATCTAAAACCAAGACAACAGTGCATTAGTGTTCGCAATAAAGCGAACAGAATCCTTGGCTTCATATCAAGAAGCATAAATAATAGAAGTCCTCAGGTTGTTCAGTTCTATATGTCCTTGGTTAGGCCTCATTTAGACTATGCTGCACAGTTCTGGTCACCGTATTACAGAATGGATATAAATGATCTGGAAAACGTACAAAGGAGGATGACAAAGTTGATCCCATGTATCAGAAATCTTCCCTATGAGGATAGATTGAGGGCCCTGAATCTGCACTCTCTAGAAAGGCGTAGAATTAGGGGGATATGACTGAAGTTTATAAATGGAAAACAGGAATAAATAAAGGGGATGTAAATAGCGTACTAAAAATACCTAGCCTAGAAAGGACTCGCAGCAATGGCTTTAGGTTGGAAAAATTAAGATTCAGGAAGGATATAAGAAAGCACTGGTTTGGTAACAGTTGTGGCTGAGTGGAACAAACTCCCAAGTACAGTTATAGAGGCTAAAACGTTGTGTAGTTTTAAAAATAGGTTAGATAAATACATGAGTGTGTGCGGGTGGGTGTGAGTTGGACGTGACTAGCTTGTGCTACTAGCTACTAGCCGGTGGGAGACTTGGACTTGCCTCGCATGGGCCAGTAGGCCTGCTGCAGTGTTCCTTCTTTCATATGTTCTTATGCAACATTTGGGACTCTTTATCGAGGAAACGTATCGCCAAGCAGGGGCTTCTTCAGTCCTATACAGAGAAGAACGGTGGAAGATGAAGAGTTTGAGGTAATCAGTCCCTCGACTACAGGCCGATGGATTGATTTCCTCAATCTCCTCTTCATCTTCCACTGTTCTTTTCTGTATTGGACTGAAGAAGCCACTGGCTGGGGAAACGTTTCCTTAATAAAGATTCCCAAATGTTACAAGTGTCTCGTTCTTTAACCATTTACATTGCATACACTTTTTCTAAAATGAATTTACAAGTTTAGAAACTTTATCCTACCTCAGCTTATTTCAAAGTTCACTCATGTCATGGGTATACTCCCATACCTTAGGTACGACCAACAACAGTTTTAGTAGTCAGGTACCCATTTACTGCTAAAATATTCGCAACAGGAATCTGCCTGAGAATTGATCTCGTATCCTTCAGTTCAAGAGATTTACGTATATCGTCTGATAAAAGTTCACTCTTATGCTCCTTAATATCTTGGTATTCGGTGTTTGTGACGGGATTATTGAACGTAATGTTGTATTTGAAAATAAAATGCTGATAAATAAACCTTCATTACCACATACAAAACTTTCTAAATGTCGAGAAGTAAACAAAAATACAAAAGTCTCAATATCAAGTTCCCAAAATTACAAAAAGATTAAAAAAGCTTGCAGAGTTGTTAAATGTCTACCTAACCTGCACGAACTCCATCTTTATACATGGCCAGAAATCGAAGACGTATTTTAATATTACGTTTTGAAAGCTTCTCCAAAGAAGCCCATCATAAACAATCCTTTCAATAAATTAGTTTATTAATATCATTATTATTGCTATATTTACAAGATGAACATAATCCATACAGGTTATGAAGCGTCACATAGTTATGCCAAGATTTCTGCTAAGGAAAACAGTGCGAAAAGTGAAATTAATTGCTAAGTAGTTAATATTTAATAAATAATTTCGTTTCCATTACAACATCACAGAGTGTGTCTGCCCTGAGACTAGGTCTTCTGGCCTAGTCTCAGGGCAAGGAGACACACCTGGCGCTGAAAAAAATAAACCGAATAAATAATTCATACACGTTTGTTGGCAAATGGAACAAGATTTTCTTAAATACGATATCTATTAGAATAGACATTTGCCAGAGATTACTAATTTAAGCTACTGATACCCGTCTAGCATCTAGCCGGTTACTGGCATTGATATTACTTATTCTGGGCCAATTATCCTCAATGAAAACGCACTTATTCTTAATAGGGTTTACCATAGGATTGGGAGACTAATTATCAAGTGATAAAAGGTTGAGAGCTTTACTGAACAAACAAATCGTCTAGAGTTAAAGAAATATATAGTGAAAAATAATGATATTGGAATTAGTTTCCTATATACCACTCTGCATGACTTGTAAATATACCTGTATTATTATTATTATTATTATTATTACAATCAAGGGGGAAGCGCTAAACCCGGAGGATTATACAGCGCCTGGGGGGGGGGATGTGGAAGGCATTCAGGCTTAATTTGGGGAACTGGAGCACAGATCCAATTCCCTAAATCAAGAGCCCCTCACCAACATCAAGGAACCTTCCATGAGGGGAAATATACCTGTACCTTAATAAATAAAGCTTTTAGTCCTTTACTTTGTACACTGTATAATATAGTCTTCGTAATAAAAGTGCAACAGCTGGTATATAACAATATGATATTGTACTCGTAAGTGCTAGAATAAGTAATGTGTGTGTGTGTGTGTGTGTGTGTGTGTGTGTGTGTGTGTGTGTGTGTGTGTGTGTGTGTGTGTGTGTGTGTGTGTGGGAGGGGTGTGTATTGTGCATCGGACTTAACACAGAATGTAACTGATGAAACCAACAAGTCTGTAAATGAACTAGCTTTTGACCGACAGCCAGTAAACATAGATTACTTGAATTATACAGAGATCAGTTCGCCAAACAGTAAAATGCAGAAGGCAGCCTCGAGAAGAACAGCCTCTGCCAAGAAATGAGAAACACAGAGACCTAACTCAGGAAATCGTAATGCCACGATTGCAAACGATAACATGTCATCCAAACGAGGTAATAAACTCCCTGATTAATGAATCTCATTCAAGAGACTTCGAAATCCCGACTACGATGGTGCGTAGATGTGAATCAGAACAAGGTAGACCGAGTGTTAGACTCGGGACCAGAAATGTATTGTCTCGTGATACAGGACCACAAAATGTTAAAAATCACTATATATATTTCCGTGAACAAAGTTGCATAGAGAACAAGATGTATGTCCCAGTTCACGAACGTAGATGTCTTCTTTCGAAGGCGACCAGACAACAAGAGCGAGCGCCGCAGCCACTGCAGGTGTAGAGTAAGGTACTCTCCCAGCTTATCAGACGTCCCGGACTACGAACTAGTGAACAAACAATTAACAGCTCATGGCAGCCAAACAAAACTCACACTGAGCCAGTAAAGCACCTAAACTACTGGGAACGCCTTCAAGTCTTGAACATGTACTAATTGGAGCGGAGGAGAAAGAGATACATGATAATATATACCTGGAAAGTACTCGAGGGTCTGGTCCCAAATCTGCAAACTGCCATAACGAGAGATATGGGAGGAAGTGTAAAATAAACCCATTGAGGAGCAGGGGTGCGGTGGGGACAATAAGGGAACACTGTATCAACATCCGGGGTCCCAGACTCTTCAACATCTTACCAGAAGATATCAGAAACACGGATGGAACAAGTGTAGATGCCTTCAACTGAACAAGTATCTTCACCAGGTGCCAAATCAACCAGGCTGTGATGAATATGTGGGGCAGCAGGGCTCCAGAAGCAACAGCCTGGTTGACCAGGCAAGCACCAGACGAGCCTGGCCCATGGCCGGGTTCCGAGAGTAGTGAAACTCTCTAAACTCTTGAAAGGTATATCAAAGGCTTGGAACATGCACAAGAGTCTGCAGGCTAATTGCTCTGGACGTCAGAATGACCATGGACTAGCGAAATAGAATGTCTTTATGCATGCTCAAGTGGCAACGCTGTCAGCGTTGCATGTAAAGGACGATGGGAGGTGAGGAGTCCAAGGTCTAAAAAGCTTGTAATGTGTTTTGATAAGCATAGACTGCAACAAAAATAGCAACAGAAGCATTATGGATGGTGGCTGCAGGAAATGCATATGATTTTGCCATTAACATTATAATGCTAGTCATACTGAGTAAGCGTTCCTGTTGTAAACTTTCTTAAAAAACTCCATATCCTAGTCATCAGAGGATTTAGAACCTTAAGTGTGCACAAAAATCAGTATGTGAGTGTAAATAAAAATGGCCAAAGATGAGGAAGCGCATGCCCATAGCAGTAATATAAGACTTTGGAAAAGGAAAGAACGTGAGACAAGCATGAGTCATGGTACCTCACAAGGTGGAACGAAGAAAACATGAAGTTTGTGAACAGAAAAGGGAGGTACTGCAGACCGAGGCAGAGTCAGGTGAAAATTAATAGGGAGTGATAAAGAAGGACAACGATTGAAAGTGTCACCTTTAATAAGCAGTATTAATTTTCTATAAGTTGCAGGATCATGAAGGTCGTTAAAGCGAACCAGACAACGTAGGCAGTATCTTGACGGTCTTGCAGAGGACGAGTGAATGGCGCCAAGACATTTACGTGTAGTCCTTGATCATGGACAGCATTAAGCTTGGCAAGATTAGCTGTTGAAGCAGACTGATATACCTCGTCAACGTAATCAAGTTTAGATAGAACCAGGACCATGTGAAGATCAATAAGAATTAGAGTTTCGACCTACCCTTAATGCGTGTTTTTTTAATAAATTCACTTTATGATACATCTAGTTTGGTAGAAAGAGATACAGAAAATGTACAGGGAGGCTACAAAACGTAGTAGAGGGGCGATACCTGAAAAGAGGCCTGGATAATGACTTAAAAGTAATTACTCGTTACAAACTTGTGTATATACTTTGTTATAATGTGCGGGTCCTACGTATGACCAGGGTGGATACCGGCTGAGATTTGTAAAGAAAGAGCAAAAATACATGTCAAAAAATACCGAGAGAAAAGATGCGGTCTTTAAAATATTCCCTACATTTTCACTATTTCCTTAGTAACACTGGCAAGGGATACCCTATTTTGTAGCTTATGATTCTGACTTTACTAAATTGTTTAGTTGGTTAGTTAAAGGGACTTAAAGCCTATCGACTACACTAGAGTCATTCACCTTTTCACAGGTAGACAAAAGTATTCCATTCCCTAAATTAAAGAAAAAAATAATAGATCAGCATATGCTGAGAGAAACATACTCAACAAGGTATACATCGTGTATACTATATTAAGGGGTCACAAATTATATTAGGGGGTCACAAATTATATCATTTTGGGTTACTTTTATCACCCAGCGTTGTAATCTTACTCTCAAGTTCTAACTTCAGCACAGTGTCAGTAATATTATCTGATATTTACAGCTGTGAAAGTTGTCCAGACTTGAAGTTGGATGTTTATCTTGTCTAGATAAATTGTTATAGAGTTTTCTTTTTTTCTCTGTATTTTACACAGTATAAATGATGTAAAATAAATTGTATCTGATGAAGACATCTTTGGAATATTTGCAAAAAACAACTTGACATTTTATTCCTAAAATGAAAAAAATTATGATGTTTATATTTCCACTCTGCTGATGAATTAGACAAATATTCCACATTATGTATAATTATTGATGAATTGTTTCGACTACACTGCAGGTTTCATTAGCCAAATACGGGGATGAAAATTAGACACATGTGCAACATCTGGGTATCTTTATTGTAGACGTTTCGCCATCCAGTGGCTTTATTAATACAAATTCTAGGACATAATTAAAAGACAGAAGAATTATATACAGAAGATGAGGTAATCAGTTGGTGTGAAGAACATCGTAGTCGCGAAGAGTCTGGAGCACAGGCAAGAAGGCTGACGCTTATATACTGACGCTATAAACTGAATTTGTATTAATATTATTATCAAGGGGAAAGCGCTAAACCAGGAGGATTATACAGCTTTGTATTAATAAAGTCACTGGATGGCGAAACGTCTACAATAAAGATACCCAGATGTTGAATATTTGCCTACTTTTCATCTCGTCGGAACTGTATACCAAACATATATAAATAAAGGGATGAATTGCAGTCCCGGATATAGACAAAGTAGAGTTAGTTTACCTCAGTGGAAGATACACTTCGTGCATTATCTTCCACTGATGTAATTAATCGATTAACCTTAGATGATCAATATTTTAGCTTATACCAAATACATTAAGCCAGCAACATACGTATACCTACACCTGGAGTATACCTGGATAGGGTTTCGGGGGGTCAACGCCCCGCGGCTCGATCTGAGACTAGGCCTCGTAGTGGATCAGGGTCTGACCAGCCAGGCTGTTACTGCTGGCTGCACGCAAACTGATGTACGAACCACAGCCCAGCTGGTCAGGTACTGACTTTAGGTGCCTGTCCAGTGCCTTCTTGAAGACAGCCCTTATGTATGCTGGGAGGCAGTTGAACAGTCCTGGGCCCCGGACACTTATTGTGTTGTCTCTCAGTGTACTCGTGGCGCCCCTGCTTTTCATTGGGGGAATGTTGCATCTCCTGCCGAGTCTTTTGGTTTCATTGGGAGTGATTTTCGTGTTTAAGTTTGGAAATAGTCCCTCTAGGATTTTCCAAGTGTATATTATCATGTATCTCTCTCAAGGGTCTTCAACCGTTCTCAGTAATTTAGGTGCCTTATCGTACTTGTGTGTGCCGTGAAAGTTCTTTGTACACTCTCCAGGTCAACAATTTCACCTGCCTTGTAGGGGGCAGTTAGTGTACAGCAGTATTCCAGCCTAGAGAGAACAAGCGATTTGAAGAGAATCATCATAGGCTTGGCGTCTCTAGTTTTGAAGGTTCTCATTCATCCTATCATTTTCCTAGCAGATGCGGTAGATACATTGTTGTGGTCTTTGAAAGTGAGATCCTCTGACATCATCGCTCCCAGGTCCTTCACATTACTTTTTCGCTCTCTTGTATGATTATAATTTGTTGTATACCCTGATACAGTTTAAATTTTTTCAAGCTTTCCATATCTGGGTAGCTGAAATTTCTCTTCACTGAACTTCATATTGTTTTGAGTGGCCGATTTGAATACTATTTGGTTGATGTCTCCTTGGAGTCTCACTGTACTGGAAAGTGAAGTGTAGCAGGCTTGGAAGCGCGGTCACACGTGAACTGAGCCATTTAGTGGAAGTAGGTCCTTCTGAACAGATGTTAGCAAGTGAGTTGATGAATACATCTTGGTAACAAGATACTATTGAGTTGCTATGTCAAACAAGTATCGAATTACTTTCCACTTCGTCTTCTGATTCCAGGATTTTTCCAACTCTCATTTTTTTACAGTTCACACCTGTATAATTGATGCATTTTGCAAAGCATGCAAACCAATTCATCAATATATTGCACATGTGTTATACTCATCAACCTGTCGGAATTATATACCATTTATAATATTCCACTCAATTATTGAATACTTAACACTCAATATCTGCAACATCTTCCTTTACGGTCATCTGAAAACAGTTGACAACACCCTGACAAATGTAATGCAGGTATACAGAGGTTCATATGGATTAAGAAAATGTCTTAGAGGAGAATGTTTGTAGCGGTTCAGTTTACATGTTGAAACGGAAAGCATCTTCTGTGAGATTTTTCCAGATTCACAGTTTGACATAACATCAGAATTCAGTTATTTCTAGGCTTTGAAGGAATTTCTAAGGACCTCTTCAGAGGAGCACAGCACTCTTTATATTTTCAAATTGTAATATTTGGCCTTGTCCTTCAATGTTCTTCCTCTTGTTGAAAGCATTGATTATGCATTTTTTTAATGTGTACATCCTGCCTAATTCAAAGTCATAAATATTTAATGTAGGTTAAAATTACTAATCAACAATCTTATTACGGTATTTACAGTTTCACGCGTTCCGTGGTATAAGAAGAGAGCCTTTTATTTGGAAAATGCCTCGTAGGTCAGAAATGCATTAAAGTTGGCCCGCGGCATTCGTCAACCCGTGGCACCGAATTGTTGAAAAAGCCTAACTGCACGGGTAACATACAACTGTGACAAACTGCAAATCCTAAGTTTATATTTAGAAAAGGTAGCGTGGCATTAGGACCGTTTCTCAGGTTTTACAAGCAATGAACATTCAGAGTGATGCCGAAAACAAAGTTTGGTCGTTGCTGTACAAACGGACAATGATACTGGAAAGAAACAGACATGTAGCACTGTGACCGCTGTATAATGGATAAACTGTATATTCCATCAAGAAAAATATCTGAAAGACACTAAACTCTTCGCCAAGTGAAGTCCTTGGCAACTTCAGTGAAAGTGCTGAGCGAATTTAGTTTAAATTTAAATTTTAAATTTTAGAACAACATGGTTGTTGTAGAATATTCTCATGAGAACTGATCCTAGACTCATCTGAGCAGAAGAGACGGTATAACCAGTCAGCTACACCGAGTGGTCCGTAATCCCGGGTTCATTTGAGGAGAAGAAACAGTATAACCAATCAGCTACACTGAGTGTTCCGTGATCCCAGGCTCATCTGAGCAGAAGAAACAGTATAACCAGTCAGCTACACTGAGTGGTCTGTACTGCATGAAGAGCAAAATGGATCAAGTTCTCTCATTTGTCTTGCTAGAATATCAAATCTTGTTATTGGTGAGGCTAAATATTATTTGAATTCCCATGAGTTATTTTTTTTTTTTGAAATGTTGCGAAATTGGTTGCCGGGAACATCACTTCAGAGTCATTTGATGAATTTTGTTTTAATGAAGCTGTACGAGAATTTTAAACGGAACTTAAGACTGGAAATAAACTTTCTGTCAGAATTATTCAGAATAAATGTTCTAAACTATTATTTGCATATAGAATTGTTTTTATACCTAACATTCCTCAAACGTGCTGAAATAAATTAGAAATAATCTCAAGGAGAATTTAAAAAAAAAAATAATTTTGTGTCAAGTAAAATGAAGAAAGATTCTCTTTTGATTTTTCTCGAGAACTCAAAACAAACTGCGTTTGTATCTGAAAGCAAAGACACAAAAGAAACTGTATATGCAATTCCGAGTCTTTTCTTCTACATAAGACAATTTTAGCTCGCACATGTCAATTTATCACTGAGCAGAAGTGTGAAATCAGATATTTGAGAAACTATAGGTTACATAAAGTATAAAGCAGATACAACAAATGTCTAGTCAATTGTACATCAGGTGCTTCAGTTGTTAGCAAGTTAGCTAAAGCAGGATAACCCAGATAACTCTGAGTGAATTCTTTATTCTTATCATTATCTAAGTTACGTAAGAAAGCAGCAAATTGACACGAAAATATACTGATCTTGGTATTTAAGTGCCCAGGACCCTTATTGAGCTCCTACATGCTGCTGGGCATTGTTTTAGTTATGAGTGTGTGTAAATGGTAATGCAGCAGGGCTTCACTAGTTTACATCGGGGATATTGAGCAATTTGCTTGGGCTAACATAACCATTCTAGAGGGAGCCTTAGATAGTAAAGGTCAGTTTAATGTGGGGCACATGATGCTTGAGAAAGCATACACTAAACCTGTACGTGGTCCCTAGTTAGCAGTAATGGCATTTTGGTGAATTATCTGGGTTCAGTTTCTTACAAGGGCACAGAGAAAGTAGTAAAATGCCATTAGCGATGACATCAAATTGTGACCGCTTTCAGACATCGTAACTTTGACCAAACAGAAGTGACTTGAAAAAAACTTATTAGTTTGAACAGCTAAGTCGTATTTTTGCTAAAGGAATTTTAGAATGATCATGCTGAGAGGCCAACTTTTAAGTACTGTATAAACCATATGGAGATGGTCTGATCTTGAATTTCATTCGTGCTGAGAGAGAAGGGCAGTGGGTAGTGTCCCTTGCTTAGCTGTACATAATCACACTATTCCAAGTGGGGGGTCAGTCTACTAGCTGATTACCTCCATCTCCCAGAAACAACCCAGTACAGTCATCACCCATTTTTTAAGAGAAAATTTAGAGTGGAGAGGACAAATAAGAAAGTCCCTCAAAAATCCACTGATCAGGCCCAAGAGTACATTAATGGTGTTAAAAGAGAATGGGGGATCATTGGTACATATGGAGGAATGCTGCAAGATATAAGTCGTTCCTGACTTATAATGAAAAAGCAAGTTAGAAGTAATCTTCAAAATGTTCAAGTTGTATGTTGATGTAGAAACAAATGCCGAATGATGCCATTCTGAATCAGATTAAGATTAAGATCCAGATTAAGGAAAGGTGAAGAGGGCACGCAGAGGCTGATCGCTCCGGCAGTTTCAAGTCTTTACTCTCAGCATAGAACATTACGAAGGTCTTCTATTACTAACAACAAACGAAGTCGTTCCAGAGGAGCTCACAAAATAAATATGGACAGCATCAAAAATTGGTAGAATCCTTTGTTGGCACTAGACTAGCTGAAAAGCCAAAGGACTTTTATGCCATAATTTCCCGTATTAAAAATTCGAAGTTCCAAGAGCTGATGGCAAACAGAACGAAGTCAAAGCGGACAGAGATCTTCAAAGACTGTTTATGGCATCATAAAGTGACATAGACGTTAACTTATGTAGCGTCTTGCAGTATAAATTGTCAACAAAGCCACGGCCTCTGGCTGGAACACACCACAAATTGCATTAAACATAAAATCAGTTTGTTGAGTTACTGACAAAGAATATACAAATGTTAGCAAAGCTGCACTACAGTAAAGTTAAACATCCTTGCTTATTGATGGACCAGCACTGATGCGCGTAATTGAAAAACCAAGGTAGGTAAAGGCATTTGGTGACTTCGAGTGATGTGTTCTACAGAAACAACTTCAATCGCTTTGGTCCTGAGTAATCAAGGATTAATCGCTCCCATGAAGTGACTAACATTAACCAGGCTTTCACAAAGTGCAAGGATTAGACCCATCAGAGTAGTCATTAGTTCCCAACATGTTAAACTACCCTCAAACTGGAAGGCGTTTGTCAGTTCATCTGCCAACAAAGCAGACCTAGTTGCATTTCTTTTTGAGACATTAACGGAAAAAGCTGAGGAACTGCCCAAGGAACACGAGCTAG